>NW_016690470.1:173030-174866 GCF_001604755.1 Lepidothrix coronata
CAAGTGTATAAAACTCATTCTTTTGCTTAGCAGTAACCACAGAGGCCTGTAAGACACCTCAAATGGTTTAAAATATGAGAAAACTGAGTGAGTTTAAAGACAAAACATATTGTTTTGCTTTTAAATCTGTAACTGTGGCCTGGAATTTGCCTGTGGACAACAACTGCACGTGTGTGAAGTCAAGGCAAGGTCAACACTCCAGGTTACACACAAGGCCCAGAAGCACAACTGCACTGCAGTGACAGCAAGTGTCAGAGCAAGAGAGATCTGGCAAATCAGCAGCTGATAAAAATGACAATAATCCTATTTTGATACGATCCAAGGCTTGGGCTCCAAGCTAGCAAAGGAGGCAGCAGAACCATTCTCTGTTTAAAAAACAAACCACTGGACAAGGGTATCCTGTGAAAACTCTATCACTGGTTGACACCAGATGTCATGGTTAGCTTGTGGAAGTCTAATTTAATTAAGTTTAGGGACTGCCAGTGTCAGAAGAACACTAACCATGCCGTACATGCTCCAGTTCACTGCAGCCAAGGCACCAGAGCTCACCTGTGGTTTGATCCACGAGCACACGCGAGTTGATGATGCGCCCGAAGCGGGAGAACATGTCTTCGACATCCTTCTGTGTCATCGACCGGGGCAGGCCACTGATGTATAAATTAGCATCCTTGATAACTTCAGAACTTGGGCGGGCATAGGAAACCTTTAAAACAAGGAAAGGTACGCTCAGGGTGTTAACAGAGGAGATCAATTTGTTTTATCACGAGCCAATTTCATTTATTCCCCACTAACAACACGGGCGTTTTTACTGGAGTTTTAAAAAAAAGGAACAAGGAGAGGGAAGGAAAGATTGACAAAAGGAGAAAGGGCACGTCCCTACATGACTCCATTCATTTTGGGTTCGTCCAGCAGATAACAAATACACTGGCACTGCTGTAAGGAGACAGCAGCAGATCGATACCAACACTCCCAGCAAACACATCTGCTGTGGTGAGGAATCCCAAGTTTGGACACTGTCAAGTCACCACAGCCCACATTGGGAGCTTGTCCTGTCAAGTGTATTTTTTAAAGCTTCATGAAAAGACTTTACCAGCTAAAGTGCAATTTTCTGTCTTAATTTCTGCTACTAGAGAAAGTTACAAATATCACCTTAGCAGGTTTGAATCCCACACACACAGCACAGCTGTTGTTCTGGACAAGGAGTGCATGTGTAGCAACAAGATTTAAAATAAACATCATGAAGTATCCAAGAGGTACGTGGATTTTTTTAAAAGCCTGGCAACCATTCAGAATGGTCCCTCTACCGCTGTAAAAATGGTGGGAATAATTAAAAAAAAAGGAATCTTTGAATACAAAGCTGTTTAAAAACACTCTTCTCCCAGATTCACCCTTCCAGCAGTTGGGAGCACACAGGTTTTACCACTAGAATGAAGTTATTACAATGCCATTTTCAGAGAAGATAGAAAAAACTCCTACCTTGATAGTTTTTGACTGAAGTCTGAGGCCATTGAGTGTGTTTATTGCTCTTTCAGCATCTTTTGCAGTTACGTAGTTCACAAAGCCGTAGCCTAAGCTGTGTCCTACAGGGAAGAACATTTTTAAAAAATTAATCCTAATAAAAAAAGTCATCATCATCAAAATGAAAGGAAATGCAAATGAGAAGAAGTGAATTCAACATAAACATAATCCACACAGCAAATATTTCAATAAGCCAAGGAGGTTTCCCAAGGCTGGCACAGACTGTGAGTAACTCGGAGCTCTTTCACTCCCACTCTGGACATCCCTCTGTCTCCACAGACAGCAGGTGTTGGACAGAGCACCCACCAACAGCAAGAA
>NW_016690470.1:177121-182182 GCF_001604755.1 Lepidothrix coronata
TCTCACCCTGCCCTCTGGCACTGGGAAGCCATTCCCCTTGTCCTGTCCCTCCATCCCTTGTCCCCAGTCCCTCTCCAGCTCTCCTGGAGCCCCTTCAGGCCCTGCAAGGGGCTCTCAGCTCTCCCTGGAGCCTTCTCTTCTCCAGGTGAACCCCCCAGCTCTCCCAGCCTGGCTCCAGGGCAGAGGGGATCCAGCCCTTGGAGCATCTCCGTGGCCTCCTCTGGACTTGTTCCAGCATGTCCATGTCTTTCTTGTGTTGGGGTCCCCAGGGTTGGAGGCAGCTCTGCAGGTGGGGTCTCACCAGAAGAGTGTCAGCATCCCCTTGCCTGCTGCTCACACTTCTTCGCTTTCTCCCAAAGCATCAGACAGGTTATGAGTTTATGCAGTTTGAGATCAGTGGGTCCAGTCCCTGGAATCACAAACTCTACATATTCCCTTGCCTCAAAGCACACATAAGCCCACAAAAGCTGTCCAATTTTTGTTCCCAGGTACTCTGACTGGAAGCATGTTCTACAGCCTCCACCCAACACCCAAAGGGACGTCTTCATATTCTGTGTCCACTTGTTCCTGCACAAATCCTGTCCTTGAGCTTCCACACACTTCCCCTTCCAAGTGTCTGTCCCCAGAGCACCCCCACACAGTCACCATCTCCTCTTGGCCTTCTTTGCTGTTTCTGTCAAAGCAAAATTCTGCACCCGTTTCACTTCCAGTTTTATACAGGTTGCTCAATGACTATTCCTTATCCAAGAGTTTGAAAGTTCTGGGAAATGAGGGAGGTAATGGGGTTTACACAAATACAGAGGAAAAAAAGAAGCCCCTGAAAGTGGCAGGATCACAACAGTCAGACATTCTCATATTCCATCTAGGAATATGACAATAAGTTTGACTAAACCCCAATACTACAGTCCTGTTAACTTTTACCTGTCACTAGGTGAGGAAATATCAATTACCTGTATTTCTCTACAATGACCTAGAATGCAAACCATCCCTTAGTCTGTACTTACCACCTTTAAACTCCATCACACTATGTAGTCTTTAAGCGCTAGGAAAACCCAAGCCATGCAAAACTGACAATATATATTAACTTATCTTGCTCTAAATACCCAAAACCATCAGCCTGAGCCATCTCCTCCCACTCAGTGACCAGTGCTCATCTCTGCACCACTCGACCCTCCCATCACTGCAGGAGGCACATTCCACCATTCCACTACAGTTCCCCCTGCAGGAATGCTCTCTGCTTCACAGTTTCACTCCATGTTCCCTCCTCCTAAAACATACACTCTACCTGTGTGCTAGGCATGCCAGGAAATATATAGGGAACTGGCATTCACACAGCATTATGACTGTTGTTAAGTGTTTAGCCCAGGTGAAAAGAGATGTTCTTTGCTTTCTCCTGATGTTCTCAGCCTGCTATAGAAACCTGTTGTGCAAAGCAAGGTGGTGCTGTAACAATTTTCAAATCATTTTAGTGGATAATAATTTAAAATATTTTTAAAAGTTTGCAGAGACATAAATAAAAATGTACTAAAGAGACAAAGCTAGAAAAAAGAGCAACAAGTAGGTCCTTATCTGGATGAATAATTAACAAAGTGACTATAAAACCTAGTTTTAAGCAAAATACTACACTCCTTCAGCAGAAAGAATCCAGTTTTGTTTCCATGATAAAAGGCCCTTTCATGAGAAAGGGCAGTCGTTTTCTTTCTGTGCATCACTTGGGTTTCTGTCCATGTCTCTGCTTCCTTTCCCAGCTCCCAGGACACGTGGCTTCAGTCACCAGCTCCCTCCTTATTCCCAGCCCACTGCTGATAACTCCAGCTTCACCAGAGAGTCTGATATGGGGGCAGAGCACTTCACTGAGAGCTGATAACATCCTCGTTATCCTGTCCTTCTTAAGGGACCCCAGAATTAAACCCGGCTCCTGTTAGGTCAGTGCACCTCAGTATGATGGCATCTCAGTGTGCAACTGCTCCTGAACTGGGAAGCAGTGTTTGGAGGATGTAGCTGGGTTTGGGTTTTTTGTTTGGCTTTACAAAGTGTGCTGTGAGTGATAACCAGAGAGCCTAAATATGCATGAATGCATTGAGAAGTACCACGTAAAATACCAGGCATCAGTGTGCTGAAAAAAGCAGAATTCAGAGCAGTGAGTGCAGTTTCTGAGGATGAGAAGAGAGATTAAAGTGCTCAGATGTGCCCTGTGTGGGCTCCCCTTAGCACAGTTACACTATTGTACAGCCAGGGATACACAGTCACATGAGTCCAGAGAAAAATACAACCACTCCTGCACCAAACTTCCCAAAAAGTGTTATGCCGAAGGAGAAGTGCAGCCAGGTAGGACTGGGAGAGCAGGTGATCCAGAGGCTGTATCCTAACCCCTGAGGGAGTCACACCACATATGCAGCATATTCTGCTTCCTAACACCCAGGAAAACACACAGATGTGGAAGCAGAGCAGCCTGGCTGAGCAGGGAGCTCGTGGCACAGCTCCAAGGGAAACAGGGAGCACAGGAGTTGGAAGAAGCTACAAAAGGAAGAATTTGGAAACACTATCCACTGTGTCTGAGGAACAGCAGAGCTCAACTGCAGTTCAGACCTGAAAGGAATGCAAATAAACTAAAGAATAATATCAAGGGTAACAGGGAAAGGTTCTGCTGTCTCAGCAGCACCAGGCTGGAAGTGTGGGAGCAGATTTAAGGTGCAAACTGAGGAAAGGGAGACAGGATGCCCTCTGTGCCTCACTTCACCAACACCGTCTAACAGACCTCTGCACTTGGGAAAGAGCTCATGGAGAAGGGCCAATGGATAAAGATTGAGACAGGGACTGACTGCTGGAGTGAACTTTTCCCAGTCAAGCCCATGGGGGCCTGAGACAGGCTCTCTGTAAGGGTGATAATCACAGAATCATAGAATCAGCTGGGTTGGAAGGGACCTCTGAGATCATCAAGTCCAACCCTTGATCCACTACCACTGCAGTTACCAGACCATGGCACTAAGTGCCACATCCAGTCTCTTTTTAAAAATCTCCAGGGACAGAGAACCCACTCCTTCCCTGGGCAGCCCATTCCAATGTCTGATCACCCTCTCTGTAATGAATTTCTTTCTAACATCTAACCTAAACCTCCCCTGGCACAAGACATAAGACACCAGGCATAAGACACCAGGCTCATGTCCCTGCCGAAACTGCTTCATCTTTGAACAACCAGAGAATTGGAAGAGGTCTCCAAAAACTGCAGGAAGGCAAGTGCCACATCCATCTTCAAAAAGAGACAAAAAAACCCCCCGACCTCCACTCTCCCAACCCCCTCCCACACACTCTGCATGTTCCACGCCTGGAAGAAGTGGAGTTTGCAGGGTCTATCCTGGGATGTGCTGTTTTACTTTTACCTTCTGGTCCCAGACCTGGAGGAGGTGATGGGAATGTGCTCTCACCAAGACCAGAGATGACACCAGGCTGGGAGGGACCTGTCAGTGCTGGGGCTGCCACCCACAGGGGCCAAACACGCTGGGAGAACAGGCCAACAGGCAGCTCATGGAACACAGTAAGGACAGATGCAGAGTCCTGATCATGGGGAGGGAGAAACCCTGGCAACAACAGCCCGGGCAGTAGATACTGCCTGGAGAGCTCTCCATGGAAAAGGAGCTGGGAATCACAGTATGGACTGTGAGCCAGGGTAACAGCATTGTACTGACAGAGGCAGAGCCAAAAGGAACAAATCATGCTGTGTTACAGAACACTACACCACACCTTGAACACTGCATCCAATTTTTAATGTCCCCCAACACAGGAAAGACACTGATAAACTGGAATGAGCTCAGGAAGGGCCACCAAGCCACTCAGAGGACTGGACCATGTGGAGGTTTGCCCATGGGACAGAGTCCTGAATGACCTGGCCTGGCCTCACAGCTGACTCTGCTCTGAGCAGGAGGCTGGACTAGTGTCCCTTAAAACTGCACCATCCTGGGACAGAACAAGGAACTCGACACTGCATTAACCTCAGGTCCTTCCAGTTCCACATAACAAGGTCTTTTTGCACTGACAGCCTGGATGCATTCTTTACCTAGGGAGGGATGGAACAGAACTATTAATGCAAGGTTTAGTAAAGGTAAAGAATCCCACATTTCTTTTTCCTCTCAGGATTTTCTCTTATTCACGGAATCATTTCTAAATTTTGAGTTTATTTCTAGTGTAGTCCTTAAGCCAAAGCCTGGAACTACCAAAACTGCTACATGGCTAGGAACAAAGGCTGGGATGATGGTCAATTATCCTATCCCACATTTCTGGAAACACACACTCTCACAGTCTATTTTTGAGTGAAAACTCATCTCCACAGATTTCCACAAAATTTCTTCTGTCATTTTTTTCTCCACTGGTCTGGGGTGATGATGCTGGTTTCTAGTTCCTCCTTATAACCTTCAGCCCAAGGTCAAATCTGCTCCACATAATAACTTTTAACCACTTTTTCACTTCAATATTCTAAATGCCAGCTTCAGAACCTGCCATGTTCTACATGTGCTGCTTGACTCAACTCTGCAGAAAAGCACTGGTTATTTGTTACGTCCTTTGCAGATTTTGTTTTCATACTGAGAGGTGTCCTTAGAAAGAAAAAGAAAAGAAAGCAGCTTCATGAAGGATTTCTGTCAAAACATATTTTTGGGTGTGAACAAACATCTGAAGTATTTAATCACCGATCTTCAAAACCAACAGTTGAAGGGCATGATTTTCCATTTCATGTCTGTGTTGATAAATCCCATTATCACAACATAGAACTTCTATTTATTTTTGTCAAGCACATAATTCACAGTATGTTTTTGAAAATACAGGAAATCACAGAATCCCAGAATGGTTTGGACCTTAAGGGACCTTAAGGCTCATCTCATCCAGTCCCACTCCCTGCCATGGGCAGGGACACCTTCCACTTGAACAGGTTGCTCCAACCTGGCCTTGGACACTTCCAGGGATGGGGCAGCCACAGCTGCTCTGGGAAACCTGGGACAGCCCCTCACCACCCTCACAGCCAACAATTCCTTCCCAATATCCCATCTAACCCTGCCCTCTGGCAGTGGG
>NW_016690470.1:185568-199202 GCF_001604755.1 Lepidothrix coronata
TTTGCACCACGGCAGGAAACTGCTGGGCAGCTCAGGAACCCCAGAGCAGAGCCAAGCACTGCGGCAGGGGCTGAAAGCCTGGCTCTTCCCAGCTCCCAGGAACACAAGGATCGGGACCCAGGGAAGGGCTGGAGCTGTGCCAGGGGGTTGGGATGGATCTCAGGGAAAGGTTCTTCCCCCACAGGGTGCTGGGGCACTGCCCAGGCTCCCCAGGGCAGTGGGCACGGCCCCAAGGCTGCCAGAGCTCCAGGAGCGTTTGGACAACGCTCTGAGGGACAGGGTGGGGTTGTTGGGGTGTCTGGGCAGGGCCAAGAGTTGGACTCAACGATCCTTGTAGGTTCCTTCCAGCTCAGGAGATTCCATGATGCTATGATTTAGATCAACTGTATTCCTGTACCCTTGCTGAACTCAGTTACTACCTCTAAGGCAGTTTATGTGGCCACCCTTATGAGAAAGGAAATTAAGTGGAGCTGGCAGAGCTGGAAGGGTGTTCACGTTTTCAGTATTTGGGCAATTTGTCTGCAAAGCATTTGCACTTCTCATTAAGTTAACCACTGCCACAAGGCATTCTTGAATGCACATTTAAAGAAATCACATACCACCAAATGTGATTAAAGAGCTAGAAAAAAAAAAATCCAAGGGTAATGATGCATTCCAATTCCACAGTTAACAGCAAACCTGCATATAAGCAATTTCACGGGTGTTGTCAATGCAAAAGAAAACTATTTCAACCTAAGAGAATACTTAGACCCATTCCACAGACAATAACACTTCAGAATTCTGTTTCTACACCGAGCCCACTGCACTACTGAAAGGAGACTTGCTCTGTCACGTGAGTTGGAGCTACTCACTGCTCTGCAGGACCTGACAGCAGGGCAATAAAATCCTCCTCCTCCTTCTACTTTATAAGCTTACAAGGACACAGACATTCATTTGCTTTTTTAGGCTCCTGAGAACCAGTCTTCCAGAGAATACACCACGAAAAGAAAAAGACAGGGAAAAGGTGAAGCTGCATATCCATTCCTGACCAACTGCAACGACCTAGAAGTGACTTCTTTTTGGTCCTGTAAGCAACATGCCCCAGGCACACCTGCAGTGAGTGAGCACCATGACAGCATTGTTTGAGATGGACCCAGGTTTCTGCACACGACCTTAACAAGTCACCCCAAAATGTCCTTTCTGTTCCACATTTTTTTCAGCAGCAGTGGAGCAATCCCTTTGTCTCTGGCAGCTGCTGATCCCGGGGTTCAGCCTCAGTGAGCTCCATCAGTGCTCCCTGACAGCAGCAAACACAGGCAGTGCAGAGTGCCCACGTCTCCTCCAGCCTCTGCACAGAGGGGGCTGTGTTTTGGGAGCTGACAGGTACAGACAGAGCCTCTGGCACAGTCTGAAGGATCGTATCCTACATTTCCTAGAGTAGAAAGTCATGAGTATTTTGTCACGAGTGTCACAGGGGTAACATCCCCTGCTCAGGCAGCACAGAAGGTGTGAGGGAGGGAACAGGAATCCTCAGAAGTTGGATGCCTCCCTAACAAAACCAACTGCCATCAGAAGGAACTCTCACACAGAGAGGTGTGCACAGGAAACCTGTCACCACGGACCCAGAGCTATGGGTGTCAGGAGCAATAAACCCCACAGGGATCTGAGACCATAAACACATGGGGAAAAAGGTTCATAGAATCCCAGAATAGAATCCTAGAACATCCTGAGTTGGAAAGGACCCACAAGGATCATCCAGTCCAACGCCTGGTCCTGCAAAGCACAGCCCCAACAATCCCACCCTGTCCCTCAGAGTGTTTTCCAAACACTCCTGGAGCTCTGGCAGCCTTGGGGCCGTGCCCACTGCCCTGGGGAGCCTGGGCAGTGCCCCAGCACCCTGTGGGGGAAGAACCTTTCCCTGAGATCCAACCTAAACCTCCCCCAACACAGCCTCATGCTGTTTTTGCTGAACTCTCTTCACTGCACTCCAAGGACAGTCACACAGAGCTTCATAGGAGGAGCCATCCCACAGATCACACCACGCCAATAAGCAGCAACATTATTTTTAATATCAGCCTATGATGACTTCACATATGAGCTTGGCAGCTTTTTATTTTTGAACAGTTCCACAAAGAGCAGGTGTTTAACCCAAGCTTTTCAGAAGTTTAGGACAGTCAGGTTTGAAAATACCAACACTTTATCAGGGTGAGGGGAAGACAGAGAAACTAAAACGCTCATGACAGATTAAGTTTCAGCTTCAGCATTTTGTCCAGAAGGACTAACAGCCTGTGTATGTACAGCTGCATGGACAGCAGGCTAAAGATGACCGTGCTCTCTCAGAAAATTTAGAGGTATTGATCCATGCAGTGCACAATCAGACATCCTGACACAACAAGCCATCAGCATTCATGCTGGAAGAAATTCAGCAAGCCTAGAGTGTCCAGAGGCCTGGATTTCGGTGTTAACAGGTACTGAAGGAGGAGAAATGTTTAAAAACGTTCACCTGCAAGAAGAGTCCAGCACAGCACACTGTCTGGAAACCCAGACCCCAGAATCTGGATGTTGCAGCAAAGTCAAGCACCTCCAATGCAAAATACAGCACAGGATGTATTTCTTCTGCTGAGTCCTCTCTGGCCTGAGGTAGTTGCTCCAAGAAAGGGGACATTTAACATCATACACATCACTGGAGAGGGAACCAGTGCAGAGCACAAGCCTGGCCCCACTGTGTGTGCAGTCAGTGATGCAAGGATACAGTCTGATCAGTGCAGGCTGACTGGACCAAACCCAAACTTCTCCTTGCTCTCACACTCCTGAGCCAGAGCCACGGGAAGGGAGGATTTCGTTGATGGAATCGGGTCAGTGTCTACTCACAGATCTCAGCAATCACCACGACAGGCCAGGAGATGCAACAGTGAAAAGCTTCCCCTCAGGCTGGACACTGTGCACACTGTACTGGGAAGTGGGAATCAGCCTTACAACATTCCCCAGGGTTCAAAGCCCCCAGGTACGGCTGGTGCTCGATTAAGATCCGACAGAAAGGACAGTATCCAACGACTTCTATAGTTCTCTTATGAAAATCCTGGATGTCCAAGACACGCTCCCCATGAACATGTGCAGTGGGGAGCAACAAGTGTTGCAGAGCAACAATCCAGTATCTGCCCACTGACCCCAAGGACTGATCGCTCATCACAAGTCAAGGAAAGTCACGTCTGGAAGTGCTGAGGAATGCAATACACCAACTGGGAATGCAGAGCCCAGCCCTCTACACCTCCAGTCTGACCAGGAAAAGCTGGAGGAGCCCTGCACCCTGCTAACACTCATCTACTGTGCACAAGCTTCTCTGTACAGTCACTGAAAAAAAAAAAAAAGAGCAGAAAAAGAAGCTGTCACGTCTCAAAGAACAACCCAAACTCAGGCACACTTTCACCAACCCACGTGTACACAAAGCTGAAAATTCCTGCTAGGAATGTGAACTCACACTATGGTTTGCTGCTTCCCTAAAGCCCACCAATAATGAGATAAAGGATGAGCAGTCTGGTGGCTTCAAAGAGTTTCCCTACACTTTATAACCACAGCCTAACACGTGGAACACAGATTGTTCAATACTGTGCTGCATTTGAAGCAAAACCCATTAACATATATAATGATCATAATGTCCTTTGCTCGAACAAACCCAAACTTTGGCTTCCAAATCAATTCTTGAATCCAGTAATCAGTCTCCAGAAAGCTCAGGCCAGTTCAATAAGTCATTAAAAACTGCATTCCAGGCAGAAGACATTTTCTGCCTCACATGTTTCATTAATAGACGATGAGTTGAGAAAAAATTTACATATCAGTGAATGTTTTGCGAAAAGTAAGCGTTATCAACCAAACACTGATTTTAACTCTGCAAATACAGACAATAAAGGGAACTCCAAAGACAAGACACTTGATTATTGGAACTTCAGGGAGGCACCAAAGCTGTGACTTCACTGAAAAGAACTGAACTGATCCAAAAAGTCTCATTCCAACAAAAGCAAAGGTTACCTCCCTCCTGTCCAGGCCACTCAACCCCGTTATGCCTCACATGCCAATACTGTGACTTATCTGACCAGAAACCAAGGTCAGGGAGCTGAACAGGTTTTTCTGCAGCTCCTGTTTCCTGCTGTCTGCCACGGGGCCAGGGAAATGCAAGTGGAGGCACAAGGAAAGCAGAATTCTGCCACAGGACTGTTCTGGTCAGGGGCAGCCACACATCAATCTGTTTAACAGAGTTTGAGAATAGAGACATTCAATGCAAACATGAAAAAGCAGAAAGAAAAGCAAGAAAGGAAGAAAAAAGGTTTAGAAGGTTCCTAAAGAAGCCAATTCTTAGGTACTGATACTCCAGAACTATCAGTGAGCATGGAGATGACTGGGAACTGCCTCTAGCAGTGTTGCAAGTGAATGAAAATTTAGGAAGCAACCAAATTCAGTGGTGTGACCACTGCAGAATCCAACACCTGCAGCCACTTACAAGAAAAGCCAGCATTCTATCTGCAGGCACCCAAAGACTCCATGCAACACTAACAGCACTTTTACTTTTGATTCTTCAGGTTAAGAACATCCTGAAGCACAAAAGTGTATGGTTTGGACTTCAAACTAGCCAGCACTGTCAAGTTCCAAGTTAAAGTTAACCAGACTTCAGCAGTGTTTGAAGCTACAGGGAACAGAGTGCAGGAAGAGTCTCAGCTTCAGGCAGTGATGAGTCTCTTGCTTCCCACCAAAAAAATCCTTCCCTCCCACGCAGGTGATTTTGTGCTTATTTGACAGTCTGAGGTGTGGGTCAGCTATGACTTGCTATCATTAAACAAGGGGTCTTATTCCTTGCAAAAGCAGCCTTCAGAGCAAGCCTCAACTTCTGAGCACCTCAAAGTGCACAACAACACCTGGGCTGAACACTCAGCTGCCAAAAAATAGAAAGAAATCAGTATTTAGGTAACTATTTGATCGTGACTGAACATACACATCCCATAAGTACACATTTAGACGGACAGGCATCATGTGAAACTTCAGCTGAGAGATATCAGGAAAACCAGAGACATGGAAATCGGAGAGGCTGCTCTGAAAGGAAATCCTAAAGGTTTTAATTACTCAGTTCTCATGTCTATTCTCCAGCATATAAAATAAAGTACTACAGATACAAGAGTACAAAGAACTCTCATGCATTCCATGAGCTCTCCTGCAGCTTTCCCAGCCAGTGGAGCAGTCTCAGGCTTGTTCCCTTATGGATTAGATAATGATCAGTATTGCTGGAGTCTGAAATACAAGACTGAGCATGTGCAGCAGAGAATTCCACAAGCATTCAGCTGCAGGCTGGGAACACACACATGTGCACAGCTAGTTAACAGCACACATACCTCCTCCCCCTAGAAACAACCACAAAATCCAAGATTTTGTGAATTCTGAACGAGAACAACCAAAACCTGTAAATGAAGTATTTTAACAGTACAAGGACCAAAACCTCCTCACAGAGCAGCTAAAAGCTCCTGCAACTAAACAGATATGGCTCGTGGAACCAGCTGCTCTGTCAGCACTTGTCTGGCTTCAATGAAACATTAAGTTTCACAAATCTGAACAACTCATTCCTCTCATATTTTAAAGCTACTACTACCAATCCTATGTAAAGGAACTCCCAAGTTAAATTCCTCAAGGGCGATAAGGCCACTTCAGACACTCGCCACACCTTTATTTTACCGATCAAAATCAGAGCAAAACATTTGTTTGTATATTCAGAGCTCTGGCAGAGTCAAAACCACTCAGACTGTAGGAAGAATAAATCAGCTGGTGACTAAATCCAAGCTAGTTGGATTTAGGCTAGACATGCCTATTGATGTTCAGATCTGGGAACTGTACTTCTTGGAATTCTTAGCCACAACAGTCATTAGTTTAGCCTTGAGCATTCTATCCTCCTAATACCCACTATCTAGTCCTGGCATTACTGGAGTTCCAGGCATAGCTGTCAATAGTTTGATTACACACATGCACGAATATACAATATTTCTACATTAAGGTGCATTAAATCAAGTATTTGCTTGAGCAGTCTAGCCCAAAGTGACAATTTCTGATGCACTGGATCTTACCTGCAACTTTGTCCCGAATAAGTTTTGCAGATTCCACTTCGCCGATGCTGCTGAACAGACTCCGTAACTCATCCTGTGTCATGTTCTGAGGGAGGTAGTTCACAATTAAATTTGTCCTACCAATATCATCCCTGCAATCTTCAGCCATGTGATCTTCATAACCATTAGACATTTTATAATGTATCTGCAAAGAGGAGAAAAACCCCGGTGAGTTCTAGGTCTTCGCATTTCAGTAAGCCAAACTTCCTCCACCTGAAATAAGTCTGAATGTTTATTTTAAAAACTGAGAACAAGCCACTGCTTCAGCAATGCATTTTTTTCCCCGCTCACAAAACATCATTTGTTGAAAATTCCAGAACAATTCATTCTTTCAAAGTCACAAGCACTCACTCATCAAGATATTTTTTTTTTACAGTAACAAAAAGCACCAAGACAGATTTTGCAGACGTTCCTGTAAACCAAAATATTCCCAACAGCTAAGGCAAAAATCAGGTTCCCCGTGTCCAAACACTTGACCAGCCAGAACCAAACTGCCACCTCAACCTGAATTCCAACCTGATGCCCAGAACTCCTCCAGACAGAGAGGGAAGCAGCCAGATCTACTGACCCAGTTCAGTGTCTCAACTGGGGACTATTTATTTTCTGTATGTTTTCCCCTGCACCTGTTGCTTTGTCCTGCACCTGTTCAATGGTGTGTTTGGTGCTGCTTAACTGTGTGTATGTAACCTGTGAGTCTGTGCTGCACACTGAATTTGGGGCATATTGAGTATTTGACAGAGTTTCTATTTTTGCACCTTTTTAAGGAAAGCCTTGAGAAAACATCCAGAAATTCCATCACAGAAAGGTGCTCTCCACCTCAGTCAGCCATCAGGGACTGAATCCTGACATTACAGGTGCAGAGAACACCTACAACACAAACTCACACCAGATCCAAACTGCTCATGGCCTGACAGAATCGGAGATTTTAAAGCGCTTCGACCACTCTGAAATAGTCAAAATCAGGATATCTAAACCCTGTTCCTGCAACAGGATCTGCAGATCAGATCTAAAGGATGAGCCCTTCCACAGACAGCACCACACTGACAACCACAAGCTGAACAATGGCAGAAGTCAGGAACAGCAAGTAGAAATCCTCAGCCTACAAAGGGAACACTCCCTGCACGAAGGGACTTCAGGCCCTTCACCAGAAGCTGCTGTTCAGTCCTGTCTGACATTTATTTCATACTCTCTTCTTGCAAAGGTCAGATTTTTTTTAACTGGCAATCCCTGAGCACATCATTATAGAACAAACCATGAGAAAACTTATTTAACACAGTACAGATTTGACCTGAATCTTTACCTTTTTAATACAGCATTAAGAGCTGGTAGCTCAGAGCAGAAGAGGTCTTGCTCCCCCTCGCCCACAGATCAGGTTCTACCCCCCATTTCTGTGTTTGAAGTGCCAACTCAAGCCTGCCCCAGCACCCTCTGCCCACAGGATAACCAATCTGTACCGTGAGAGCAATGGAAAACTACACAGGAGGGAAGCCCTTTTTGTTGTGTCAGCAATTTTAATCTGCTTCCCTTGCAGTGAGATAAGCACCAGTTAATGCCAGAGGACTGGAGAGCAGGGGGAGCACAGCAAAGCTGAAATCAGGGGAAGAGATGCCCCCCATCCAATGATTTTTAAGCCTCCAGGTTGTCTCAGCTGTGCTGTGAAATTCTATCATTAAATACACTTTCCCTCCCTGCTCTGTCAGGACTGGCTGAGCACAATCTCAGAGAAGTTTCCTGTTCTACTCAACAACACTCAACGAGCTGAACTGTCTCTGTTCACTGTACCTGAGCTACAAACCCACATACACACAACATTTTTTAAATTATCTTAATGGAAGGCAACTTTGCTTGTCTTTGTCCTCTAAAAAATTCAAGCCCTACTAGCACAAGACACCAATATGTTGATGAGTCTGGAAGTTGTATGATACAAAAAGAAGAAACATTGAGATTTTTCCATCTTTACGAGACAAAAGTTCAAATTTCCTTCACTGTAACCTAATTTACCCAGCATATAATAGAAATCCTCCTGGTGCAAAGATGAAGAAATTTATATATATTTCCAAAACCAGAAACTTAAGGAAAAGAGTTTGGGGTTTTGGGGTTTTTTAAAACCCCCAAGGTGTATCTGCTGCCTAAAAAGGAGGCACCACAGTCACAAACCAAGCACAGAAACGGTCCCAGCACACCATGATGGCAAGTTACCAAACTTTTATCTGGCATTAAGCAGAATTGACAGGAGTTTGGCAGGGGCTGTTGACCTTCCATCATTGTCCCACAGCCTCCAACCCAACTGCCTGCAGTACTCACTGTCTGCACCTCCCAGGATACACAAGGCATGCCCAGGGCAGTGCTGATTCAGAGGCATTAGGAGTGGGAAGGAAACTTCCACCTGCTTTGCTTCAGACATTTGGAAAAAATTACAGGAAGTCCTTGCACAGAGGCCTGGCAAACATTCCCTGGGGATACCAGGAATGAAGCATGAGGGAGTGATAAAGGCCCAGTGAAGAGGAAAAGGAGCAGAGCACGGAGAGAGAAGATGTTTATTTCTTCCTAAACTTTCACCAGGCACTTACACAATCTGTTGCAAGATTAACACTGTCCAACCATCCTGGAAGTTAATGGGAAACCACTTCCTCCGTGATGGAGTGTTAAGGAGACTCCCCCATCTGACCAGCCTGATGCCAGTCTGGGGGCCCCACTGGCACCAGCCCAGACTGTCACTGCTGGGACTGAAGCCCCTTCACAGCAGCAGCTCCAGTGACCCCACAGGGGCCCCATATGACCCCCCCACACCCCACACTCCTCCAGTCAGACCAGTCCCCCTCACCAGCTCAGCCCCTGGGTTCCCAGAGCACAGCCCCAGACTCTGGTTCCTTTGTGGTGCAGGGACACAGAACAGCTCAAGCTGGTGCCCCTGGGGAGGGACCCCAGACAAAGGCACCCCCGGGGGGGGGGGCTGATATTTAATATGGGGTCTTCTCAATGTGTCAGGGGAGGTTTAGGTTGGATATTAGGAAAAGGTTCTGGAACAGGCTCTCCAGGCAGGTGCTCACAGCCCAAAGTCTGCCAGAGCTCAAGTACACCCCCCACCAGGCACACCCTGCAGCTCACAGTGCCACTGCCCACCTGCATCAGGGGTGTTCCCAACAGGTGAACAGCTCTCATGCCAGCAAAACCAAAAACAGCCCCTGAAGAACTGTAACCTTTGAACACTGAAAGGAATTCCAAAAAGAGGGTATAAGATGGGAAGGATGCCTGTAACAAGACTGGTACTTTGCAGCCTTCCCAAAACAGGCCTTCAATTCTATGTCCAAAAACCCTGAAACTTTAAGACTACCTTTGGTTGCACTGCAGTTCAGAAAATGCCAATTTTTTTTTAAATAACCAAACTTTGCAGAAGTTTCTTTGAAAAGGCAGAGCCACTTTCTTCCATGGGTAAGATGCCCTCGAACCTATGATGCCAAGGGAGCATCGAGCAATGAAAAGGAACCACATGTGCTGTGCCTGAATCCTCCCTCCACTGTGCAGGTGCCCAAATCCCCACAGCCCAACACTTCACCACCTATGCCAAACACTGCTCAGGCACCCACAGCCAGGCTGGCACTTCCAGGACTGGACTGAAACGTTCTCCATGGCATTATTTTCAGAAATGTTGCTCTGACCGTGACAATCACCTTCTCACAAGAGCACACCAGATCCCAGAAGGTTTAACGGTTCTGGCAACAGACCAACAAAAGTCTTTTCCAAACAATACTCTATCTTCATACAGAATTCTAGGAATCAGAGCTATCAATGCTTTCACTGCAAGATGTTTGCTAAGAAGGAAGACCTGTACAGATTTGAGGAGATCATGTGAAACAGGAACACTGGTAAGGAGAACTGTCTTTGACATCAGGCAAGAGGTTTTGTCTATCTTCACCTTGTTCACAGGACTGCAAAGGCACAGACCCCTCCTGGGATCACAAACTTGAATGTAGATACCTTAACAGATGCTCATGGAATCCCAGAATGGTTTGGGTGGGAAAGGACCCTAAAGGTCATCTTGTTCCACCCTCTTCCATGGGCAGGGACACCACTCCCCCTTGTCCTGTCCCTCTATCCCTTGTCCCAAGTCCCTCTCCAGCTCTCCTGGAGCCCCTTTAGGCCCTGCAAGGGGCTCTCAGCTCTCCCTGGAGCCTTCTCTTCTCCCAGTGAACCCCCCCAGCTCCCCCAGCCTGGCTCCAGAGCAGAGGGGCTCCAGCCCTTGGAGCATCTCTGTGGTCTCCTCTGGATGTGCTCCAACAGGTCCATGTCTTTCTTGTGTTGGGAGCCCCAGAGCTGGACACAGTGCTCTGGGTGGGGTGGTTGATGATGTGAGCATTTCAGCTACTGCAGAACTTAAGATGGGAAACTGTGGCACCTTCACTGGAGCACTGGGAATGGGCCACAATGAGCACAGCACAGTCCTTAAACCACAGCTGACCTGAGGCTGCTGATGCAGTTACTGACCCCAGACCAGCCTTTCTCTGCACTGAAGTGCCAGGCAGCATCACCCAGGACAGCCTGTGCAGGAAGGGCTTCAGGAGACAGTGCCTGACAGAGCCCCTGAACTGGTGAAATCTCCTTGTTGCAGTTGTTAGTGGTGAATGAACAGGGACCCTGAAACCAGTGATGCTGGAGAGTCCTGCCTGGGAGCTGCTTTATGAACTCAGATTTCAGTCTCACGGGTCTGTTCTTGAGCTCTGCCTTGTGTATTTGAGACTCCCGATGGGGTGCTTCAAGTAGAACCTCAGGGCTATACAAAGAAGAGCCCTCCTCCTGTTTCTCCAGCACACAGATATTTGTTGACATGCCTCCCCCGGCAGCCATGGCTGACTCAGAGGCAGACAACAAATTTGGTTATCTTAGACACTGCTCTGGCTCTCAATTTGGAGCTGTTGAGCACTTTCTTGGAGACCTCACCTGAAACAGAAGAAAAAAGGACACTACAACACCCAGGCAAGTGCCAAACCAATCCACATATCTGTAGAAGACAGCTGCAGAGCTGCTGAGATGTCCAGGTTTGAACACGTGCCAAAACCAATGCCACACACACAGAAGGGCCTGAAGGGCCTCCAGAGCCTCCACAAGTTTAAACTGTTTCAGGAAAAGTTTTCAAGAATGATCCAACACAGTATTGCCATGCAAAAACTTGCTTTGCAGCCTGCTCTCAGGACAGGATAGAGAAGCAAGAGTTTAATCAAAACAGAGAAGGGACAGACCCTGGGGGGGAAAAACCCAATATTTTCTTCTCTGAAATCACTGCAAGGAACAGAATTGGTTTCACCTGAGAAGCTGCACCAGCAGAAAACCTCCCCCTGGGCCCACATGCCTCCCAAGAAAAAGGAAGTTTCCTAGTGCTCCACAGCCAGAACACATCTGTCTCTGTTTCTTAACCCAGATGTCTCTGCTCCTTTCCCCATAATCTCCAAGAAAACTCCTTTTATTCTTTACACAAACTCCTTTCCTGTCCCCAGTAGCTCAGCACATAGCACAGACCTCTCCAACACCCAGACAGACCACAGGGCAATGACAGTGCAGTGCAAACCCTGGTGCTATTTGACTCTCTGCATTCATGCAATATTCCTGCAAACTCCTTCAAAATTCCTTCAAATCTTGACCAAACAGCAAAAGCCAATTGGGAGGAGGGGGAAATCACAAAATCCAGATTGTCTCTTTAATTCAAGAACAACATTTATACACTGCATGGAGGGAAATAACACGAAGCTGAACACAGGAGGTTATTCCAGCATGTACAGGTCACACACTTCAAAGCTTCACCTCAGCTCTGGGCAACACGTTTAAATCTTCCAAAAGAATCTTTCACTGTACACTGGTGAGGGCAAGGATAAGGTTAAAGTTTTTCTTATGAATAAAACTAAATTAGGTATGAAGTAGTGTGCCCATGTTTTGAGAGCTCACCTTTCCTTGCTCAGGCTGAGTGGCAACTCAGTGTTTCAGGAGGATGAATCCTATGTTCCACTGAAAAAGCCATCTTCCTGAACTGTGAACATGGTGCTTTGGAAACTTAAAGGCAGAAAGTGAGGTGTCACAGATTCCTGTCCACAAACTACTGCTACCCCATTGCTCTTTTTACTGTCCCACTGCCATCAATCAGGTCACTGTTCTCTGACCCATCTGGGTTCCTCTGCCCTGCAACCACAATATTTCAAATCAGCAAACAGGAAAACTTTAAATTCAATATTCAATTCGATTCAGTTGGCAGTTTAACTCTCCCGACTCCTCACACAAGAACAAAACCAACTCAGTACTGACCTGTGCTAATGAAGGTCACTTTACAAAACAAAAGTTTGTCTTTAGACGGGAAGATTCTTTTACCCTGAAACTCTGAGTGTTAAACCACAGAAGCTGCACATATATGATCCTTCCACACTAATGTGTCAGTTCTGTCTGTAAATCAAACCCTTTCTGTTTGCCAGCCATTTGGGTTTTCCAGAGGTAACAGATTTCATCTCATTGATTCTTTTTCCCTTTGCAAACCTGGAATGAGGACACTACACTTGTTCTCCTTAGCTTGACTAAACCTAAGATCACATTTTTGTCAATACAAATATCTCTGTACCAGAAGTGGCCATTCCTAAAATCTACTATTGCATTTTCACAAACTTTACTTCCATATGCTAAATCAGTGATTTCCAGTACACCATATTTTAAGCTCTTTTTTTGTTGTTGTTTTATAAACACTGGGCATAAACTTAGTCCTAAGTGTCTTTTTAGTCTGACAAATCTCAACTGTCATAATTCTAATATTTCAGCAAAGTAGTTTTACATATTTTATAGCAATCAGATTTGTCTAGAAAGGTTTTAAATGTTTTCCTTAGTTGCTTCTATCCGTGCCCATAAAACACCATCAAGGTGTTTTTGTCAATGCTTATATTGCCATTCAGAGATACAAGTGTTTGAGGCCAGAAAATAAGCTGCATTCTTCAGAGGAATGACCTCGTTTCACCAGTCTGATGAACTATACCCAATTCCTAGGAACAAAATTAATCATCATTAGGATGCTGTCAGAAATCAGATACAGGCTGGCCATAATTACCATCCACTGCTGGTCCAACACAGGGGGGGATCAGGGCCCCCAACGGCCTCTCAGCTCGATCCACACGAACAAGGGCAACCAGAAACCTCCAGCTAAGACACTGAATATCTGCAGCCAGATCCGAGATTTCCCCAACATTCCCAGGTTAACAGTCAGCCCTGACGGAGAGAGGAGGCTCCCAGGCTGCTCAGAGCTTCACATCAACACCTTCCAAGCAGCACAACCCCTTTCTCAGCACAAGAAAGACGTGGAGCTGCTGGAGCGAGCCCAGAGGAGGCCACAGGGATGCTCCAAGGGCTGGAGCCCCTCTGCTCTGGAGCCAGGCTGGGAGAGCTGGGGGGGTTCACCTGGAGGAGAGAAGGCTCTGGGGTGACCTCATTACAGCCTCCCAATACCTTGAGGGCAGCATTAAAAAAAAAAGAAGGAGAGGGGCTTTTTAT
>NW_016690470.1:199679-204191 GCF_001604755.1 Lepidothrix coronata
GGTTTATGACAGACAGATTTAAAAAAAAAAAAAAGTTATTATCTCCCTTTCTCTAAACAGTGTGAGATTGTCCAGAAATTGCCCATGGCAATTTTTTCACCTGCAGAAAAGACATTTTTTGGAGACAAAAAACTGTGCTGCGAGGGAATGACTCCTTTCCTAGGGACAGGGCACTTGCAGGAGGTGAGAAGAAGTGGACCTAAGAACTTGCAGATTCCAGACAACAGCTGCCCCACACATTGATCCATCCCTGGATTAGCAGCTGGTACTTTCACTTTGATGACAAGTGAGTAACAGGAGGCAGGGACAGCATCCAACTTGTTCAGCAGCACAAAAGTAGCAGTAGGATTTCCAGTAGCTGCAAATCCATCTCTGAGGGCCTCATGAGACACAAGGACTTGCTGCTGTGCTCCTACATGGAGACCATGGAAGCAGTGGGAGATAGGAAAATTGTACCTTCATACTTACCATGCCACTGCTACTAATATTAAAAACAAAACAAACAAAACAAAAACCCAAAGGCAGCAAACCCATGCACATGAAGAATGTCTCTGCCTTCTCCGCAGTTTATTTGCCACCCTATTCCCTCAGAAAAAGATTAAAATCTATTTTTGCATACATCACCTACATACAACGAGGTTGTATAATCAAATGGATCATTTAGGCCAGCGGTTTGAAGCTTTCAGGTGCCTGATCACAGAATGGCACATCAAACAGGAGAAGTGCCCTGATCCTTTCCAGCACAAGGCAAAATTTATCACCTCTCATTTGCTGAACTCTGTCGCTCTCCCTAAACACTTAAATTGGCAGGACTCTCCTGCAGCTGCCTTCCTGGCTGCTTCTAAAGTACTTGGAAGAGCAGAAAGAACAGCTTCTCTAAACTTCTTTTTGAAGTCTGCAAACACAGCAAGTTTGAGCTTTCTGTAACTAAAACTCTACCACCTCACAGGCTTCACGTGTAGTCGGTGTGGCAGCCAATAACACCGGGCTGTAATCAATTCAGAGGGCTCTGAGACCACAGCTCCAGGAAAGAAAGTAGGCTGGTACAACAGCTTAAAGAGATGGATTCTGAAAGTAAAACTACATGTCTCAGGTCAAGACAAGGAGGGCTTTTCCCAGGAAAAGAAAAGTGACAGAACATGTAAGAACCTGAAAGAAAACGAAGTGCTTTAATTCAGAGCATACAGCACATTTCACATTAAGTTCATTTCAGTACCAACGTTCAACAAACATGATTGAGTAAGATGCTACACACAACACTCACATTTCCATTCAGGCTGTGCTTACTGCTGCTGCTCCCACAAATGTGGCACTGCACAAGACAACTCCCCTAGGAAAGCAGCGTATCCATGTTCATCTGGTCCTGCAGAACCACCCACAGCAGGGCTATGAACTCATTGTACAACACATTTAACAATCACACCAGCTTAAGACGTTCCTGTCAAGCCTGGGGAGAGCTCACTGCAATCACAGCTGTAACTCCAGACTCCTGAGTGCTCTGAATCATGGAACCCACCAGGAGCATCAGGATCACTATACACAGAGCTACTGTTTCACAACAAAAACCAAGGCATTCGCGGTAACATCTCATACTGCACAGACTTACAGGATCAGGACTCTTGACTTTCTTATCCATCACACACACTGACACAACCCACGAGTCAATAGGAATCCAAGAAATCCCATCAACCCTAACGGTTTAATAATGCCTATGGAACATATGGATTGTCCCAGCTGTAATGGGGGATACACAACTCAGAGAACTGTTCACACTGCTCGGGAAAGAAAAGTGGTTAACACAAGAATACAGGGAAACAGGAGCTGGTAAAGAGGTGAGAGCTGAGCAATATGAGCAGTCACCAGCCACATTCAAGGAGTAAAATGAACAGAAATACGGAGCATTTCAAAAAGTGATCGAACGCCAACAACAACAGTAATTAATACAAGGAATGAAATTCTACCGCTCCCCATCTCTTTTCTCTTTTGTTTTCCACAGATGCCTCATTAAGTGGATCACAGGATCCCAACGCAAATCCTCACGCAGCAAACCCGCAGCGGGTCTCGGACACAGCCCCGTGCCCAGCTCAGGCTCAGCTCTCCCGGCAGTGCCGAGCACGGCAGCAGCTCCGGCCTCCCCCGGCCCACACGTGTGCTCCGGTGCGGGGATCCCGGCACCGTCCTGTCCCTCCCACCCCACACACAGAGCCAGCGCTCTGCTCCGAGCGGCCCCACGAGCACCCAGAAGAGCGGGTGCCACTCCAGCCGTGACTCCTGCCCTGCCGAGCGCCCGGCACAGCACCGCGGACCCGCCGCCAGCACCGACCCCGGCGGCACTGCCCGCGCGGGCACCGACCCTCGGGCACCGCCGCTCAGCGAGGCCGCGCCAGACCCGGACAACGTGGGAGATTTAAAAGCTGTGCCGGCGCAGACACGAGAAAAATAAACACGCAAGACGAGGCCACAAACCGGACTGAGAAAGGCCCCGAGACACGGCGCGGACCCGCAGCGCATCGCGGCCCCGCGACCCGCGGCCTTCCCGCCGCCAGCGCGGCGGCCTCGGGCCCCGCTCCCCGCCCGCGCCCCATCCGGGCCCCGCGGCCCCCGCAGGCCGCGGCCCCGCCGCGCTCCCGCCGCCCCGGGCCCGCGCTGCCCGCGGCCCCTCCCCCCACAGGCCCGGGCCGCCCCGCCAGGCCCAGGCCTCGGCCCCGGCCGCCGCGGGCCCCGCCGCCCACCCCCGCCCGCGCCGGCACCGCGGGCACCGCCGGGGTGGGGCGGGGCGGGCGCGGCCCCCGCGGCCCCGCGCGCGGCCTCACCTGCGGCGGCGGCGGCCGGGCCCGGGAGCGGGAGGCGATCGGTCCGCAGCGCACAACGAGCCGCTCCAGCGCCGCGGCCCCGCCCCCGCGCCGCCCGCCGACACCCATTGGCCGCCGCGCGCACGTGCCCCACGCGCCATTGGCCCCGCCGCACGCCGATCAAAGGGCGGCCGGGGGCGGGGCCTGCAGCGCGGTCCGGGGGGGCGGGGGGAGCGGGGCCGGGCCGGGGGCGATGGCGGGGATGGAGGGCGAGGGCAGCGCGGGCCCGGGGCAGCCCCCGCAGAGGCGGCAGCGCGGGCTGGAGGTGGCTGGCGGCAGGACCAGAGCGATCCCCCCGGGCCGGCTCGGGGCCTCGGGAAGGGCCGGTGCGCCCCGGCCGCGGGTCCCGCGGGCGCCGTGGGAAGGAGCCCCGAGGAGAACGTGGCTGCGGAGCGCCAGGCAGGGCTCCTGGAGAGGGACAGAGCGCTGCCCGGTGTCTGAAGCCGGGCTTGGGTGGACGGTGGAGCACGGTAGCCCGCTGTGCCCAGCGCTCCCGGTACCCGGAGCCTTCCCGTGCCCGGGGCCAGCGCCAGCCGGAGCAACAACCCACGGGAATGCCGTGACTGGTTCAGAGATTAAACGGTTCCTGTGTAAATGAGATGCGACCGATCTGCCAAAGAAACTGGTGGCCAGCACTTCCCTGTGCTCTGAGAAATCCTGCAGCGACCTGCAAGGAACCGGCTGCCCAAGAGTTTTCCCTCTTCCGTTGCTACTTTTTGTAGGCAAGGGCATTCCTTTGTATCTGCACCTATTGCACTGCACAGGAGTTATCCGTGAATGTAAAACCTCACTGTTCTGCAGGAAACAAATGTCTTTTTGTCATTACCAGAGTAATGGCTCTGCAATACAGAGCAGCACCCTTGGTGTGTGACATGAAGCTTCAGGTCTGTAAATCCTATATCAAGGTATGCAACTGTGTGGAAAAAAAAAAAAAACAACAGAATATTGCTGCATTACAATATGTCATGTCTCTTTTCATTCACAGACAACTCATGATTTGACTTAGTTGAGTAATATACCTGAAAATCAAATTTCTCCTTCTCTGCCCATTTTCTCTAGTCTGTGTAGTCTCACCTGAAGAATGGGACTTGCAATAAAGCAGCAGAACAGGAGCATG
This sequence comes from Lepidothrix coronata, assembly GCF_001604755.1. Taxonomy (NCBI): domain Eukaryota; kingdom Metazoa; phylum Chordata; class Aves; order Passeriformes; family Pipridae; genus Lepidothrix; species Lepidothrix coronata. Next base: position 203,649 of record NW_016690470.1, read on the forward strand.
TGTTCTTTGGCATTTCCCTGCAGATGTGTATGGAAATATTCTGTACCTCGTAATTACACTGAAACACGTGGGAAATCACACAATGAAAATGCAAATATCTTTTCTCTGCCTATCCTGACATGGCCTCTGGCAAGACCTTGTGTAGTAAATTCCCAACATGGCTGCACTGATGGTTTCTGTTTTTTCTGCCTAGAAATTTGTTCCAGAAATTTGTTTAAGTGGGCCCACTATACTGGACCATCCTGATCTTCCACACATGCTGTCCAGGAACAGCCCAGCCTCTGCCACATCCAAAGGGCACAGTGTGACAGAGATCCTGCATCATGAAGAGCCCACTGAGGACGTTAACGATTAAGAGTCATATTAAAAACATTGCCATTTTCTTTTCCTCTCTATCATAGCTCTCAGTGCCAGATGGGGAATCCTCACATGGAAACTCCAAGCCTGACAGGTCTGGAAATATCCTTCAAGGCCTCATAAAACATTAAAGACATTTCTGCATCTGTTATTTGCTCATCCTGCCAGGCCCAATATCACAATATT
>NW_016690470.1:206689-208694 GCF_001604755.1 Lepidothrix coronata
CGGGGCTTGGAGCAACCTGGGCTAGTGGAAGGTGTCCCTGCCCATGGCAGGGGGGGTAACAAGATGGCCTTTAAGGTCCCTTTCAACCCAAACCATTCCATGGGTCTATGATCAGTAGAAATGTTCCCTGGCCCCTACAGCCATCCCTCCCTGCCCCATCAGTGTTGGATTTCTTTCCCTCCTTCAGGGTCTCATGTTGCTCTCAGATTTGTCTTCACCATTAAGAGACCACCTTCACCCTCCTGTGACTTGTTCTCTTCAGGCTCTCAGCCCCTGGACTCTGTTATCCTCTGGCTTGTCCTCACCTCTCTCAACACATGCCCCAGTGCTGTCCCAAGGCTTTGCTTACAGACACTTCTCAATCCCTCATCTTTGGGTTTGTGTCCTCATCACCCAGCTGTAGGGCTCCCTGTATTTCTCCACTGTCAGCATCCTTCTGGATAAGTCTGGTTTTCCTTTCCTTGGTGTTCCCTTGTGCTTGCTCTCCTTACTCTTCCTTTTACCCCATCCTTGGTGCTTTTGTCTTTGTTCCAAGGGTCATTTCCTCCCCACAGGAGGAGTAATGTCCACCTGTCTGGAGCAATTAGTCTTCTTTTGTATCCCCTTCTCCTGGCTGTTTGCAGAAGGATGGACTCGCCCTTCCCACTCCCACGGGAGTCACCTTACCTGTGGTTACCTGTAGCTGCTGTTTTTGTTCTGTCCATGCTGTCATTTCACTTGTGAGGTGAATTATATCACCTAGGGCATGTCTGTCTCTCCTTGCACTGCAGGAAGATCACCCCCATTTATATTTCCAGTGATCTGTAAGAGAACTTGTATGGATTTTCTCAGGCTGATGCAGAACACACCGTGCTGAGCTCTGAGGCAGCACAAGTCGCTGCTGCCAGCAGCATGTTGGCTGTGGAACATGTTGGTTCAGGTTTCTCTGTGCTGAGCTGCTCCAATTAAACCAGCCACACTTAATCATTTGCGGACGGATGCGGAAAAGTTTTAACTCAATTTAAATGTGCAGTTATTATTATAACCTGTTATTGAAGCTGATTTTTCCCTTACTCTTCCTTTGACTTCCCTTTTCCTTTATGCATTAATGGCCTCTGTATGTGTTCCCCCACAATGTCTGTTGTGCAGCAGTCACTATCTATTAGCCTAGTTTCTAAAATCATCTCCTTTAAAATTTAGCAGTGGGTAAAAGATTTCAACAGGCAAACAACAAAATGTAAGGAAAGCAAGCCAGAAGCTTTCCTGGTTGCCAGGAGCCATCGTTATTCCAAGCTCATAATTTGTGAAGCTTGTGGTTGTGTGTGGTTTTATTCTGGATGTGAATGAATTTGTAGCGTAGTTCTGTCTGTCCAGTGAGCTGTTAATTTTCTATTGCAATTAAAATGTAGATTTTTTGATAATGATTTTTATGCTCTCCAATCCTGATGCACATCTCACTGGCTCAGCCCCAGGTTTCCTGTGACACAGTCCCAGACCTGTGGTTCCTTTAACAGTCTCATCATCTTCCAGGCCTGGAAGTTCCAGGATGTTGTTAAGCAGTAGTAAAATGCATGTTAAACACACTGATCGACCTACTTTTTTTGTTTCCCTGAAGGCTTTGGGAAAGCACCTGTTTTTTCTGAATTTTGGAATGTTTGGCAGAACCTACCACTCAGATGTCCACGTATGAACTAGTAGAGTGAGGTATGAAAAGTCTGATGTGTGCTTTAAGAATGTTGTTTGAAAACGGCTTTGTTAGTCTTGAGATCAAATATTCCAAGCACAAACACAGCCTGGGCAGAGAATGGACTGAGAGCAGCCCTGGGGAGAAGGACTTGGGGATGTAAGAGGATGAGAGGCTCGACCTGCCTGGCCCCGTGTCCTGGCACCCAGAAACCCCCCGTGCCCTGGGCTGGTCCCACAGCAGGGGCAGTAGGGGAGGGGGAGATTCTGCCCCTCTGCCCCCTCAGGTGAGACCCCCCTGCAGAGCTGCTCCAGCCCTGGGGAACAACAGCACAGGGATGTG
>NW_016690470.1:208969-214927 GCF_001604755.1 Lepidothrix coronata
GGGGCTTGGAGCAACCTGGGCTAGTGGAAGGTGTCCCTGCCCATGGCAGGGGGTGGAACGGGATGGGCTTTAATGTCCCTTCCAACCCAATCCACTCTGTGAGTCTATGGTTTATTGACACAAAACCAAACACATGAAAATAGACTTTCTGACTTATTCATGTATGGATTAAACACTCACAGTGATGTAACTGCCTTGTGAAGCCACAAATTGAGTTTCCACACAGGAGCAAGGGCAGTCCATCAATACTGCTGCCAGCCTTGGCTCTGAGACGGTGGGGATGGACAACAATGACAGTGCTCTGTGGTTTTAATACATGTGACATGAATGGTTCCCTCTCACTGCCAGAGGTCTGTGTGTTCTTCGTGGTCTGAAACACAGAAAATGTGGCAATATGAGCACCATGATGCCTATGGAATCCCCTGTGGTTTGTGATGTAATTAGTTGAGTTGAACATTTATGACATTTGAACAAGCCTGAAGTGTCTCTTATCACCACTGTGGAACCATAAAGCACCACAGAACCACTGCGTTCTCAGACTTTGGGTGTCTTCATACTTGGAGGATGTATTTCAAAATTCTAAGAGAGTCTTTGTTGAATCCCATCATTAAAATATACATTCATGGCCCAGTCTTCACAAACTTCACTTACATCAACAAAAAGTTACCCACAGCCTGTGGAGAAGGGCATGACTGACCATACCTAAAAATGTTTGATTTGCCCCATCAGTGCAGTGGCTGTTGCTGCCTGTACAATGTGATGTGGGAAAAGGCTCAATGCACTTTGAACCAGGTGAGCAGTGAGCTCCTGAAGAAGGTCAGTATCCTGTGAAATCACAATGCTTCAGGATCTACCTGACAGCAATCAAGAAAAATGTCTCCCTACTTTATGGCTTGAGCTCATGCACTCGGTGTTTTTATGTTTGCTGCTTCCCTACCTCTAAGAAAAAGCTCTAAAACAGCTTTTAAAAACAGTGCTGTGTAAAAGCCAATGGGATTAAATAGTTTCTGTTTTATCAAAGTGACAAGAGCTTCACCTCTGCATTACTTTATTTTTGAAGGTGTTCCCTTGCTCTCTAGAGGATGCCTGCACTTCAAGGTTTGGTTTATTTGAAGAACTAAGTCTGATAATAAACTGAAGTCAAACCCACAGTGTAGATCTACCTTTTTTTTTTCAAATGACAGAATCCTGTTTCTGGGGAGGATGTCAAGCTGTCAGGGTTTAAACACTTATGGCATGGTGCTTCTGAGATTATGGATTTTTGAGTGTGCAAATACTTTGTTACCTTTTGTTTCTGTCTTCAAGGCTCCTCTCACTGACTAGAAACGAATGCTTGGAATTATTAAAGTCATAATAGCTTCTAATTTTGAAACTTTTTGGTTTAAATGTAACCTTTTGCCAGTGACTTTCCATTTTATAGGTGCTGAAGCTGGAAAAAAGTAGCTTTGTTGCCATTAACTTCACCTCTACAGTCAAATAACTGTGGAAACAAATGGCACTATGAAGATAAGCAGCTGTGCTGGCCATCACCGCACAGGAGCAAAATATTGGAGTTTGTGATGTTGCAGAGCAGCAGCTTATAAAATCTTAGACATGAAGAACAAATATAGAGGACAGAGAACATTTTGCTGCTCTTTTGTCTGTCGATGGTGATTTGCCTGTGCTCAGGATACGGGTGCCATGCAGATCTGTTGCTCTTGTCTTTGAGACATTTCTTCACAGAAAGGGATGTAAAAGCTGCCCAGGATGGTGGTGGAGTCACTGTCCCTGGAAGTGTTCAAACAGTGTGTGGATGTGGCACTTGGGGACATGGGTTAGTGGGGAACGTGGTGGTGATGCTGGACTCGGTGATCTTAAAGGTCTTTTCCAACCTCAGCAATTCTGTGGTTCTTGGAGAGGGTACACAGGACTTGGGGAGGGCCTGAGGCTGGTGACAGATGATTGAGAGCAGAGCTACCATGGCAAGAACTGCTGAGCAGGCTGGGATTCTTCAGCCTGGAGAGATGATGTAAAGCAGATCCTGGATGTTTACAGGATCTGAAGTGGTGCAAAGCCGCTGGATAGGAACTGACTGTTCCCTGTCTCTTCCAGCACTGCTCGGGCTGGGGTTGGCAGTGAGGCTGTGAGGAGCTGGGGGCACACAGAGGAGGATCCTGGGAATGGGCACTGCACCCAAGGGAGTTGAGCTCGAGGATGTTATGGCTGCAGAAAGCTAAAGGGGAGATAAAAGCCGGCTGAGCGAGTACTTGGGAGATGTTTTGAGCATCACCAAAGGACGAATTATGACAGGCTGGGGTTATTCTGGGGGGTGAGAGTTGAAGCAGAGGGACTTGCAGGGGGTATTCCATGCTGCCTCTTCCCTCAGCGTTTGCTTATGGGCATCATTGGAGACAGGATATTGCTCTGGACAGACCCAAAGGTGCTTATTGCTGGGTAGTACCTTTGTGAAGGACTTCTATGGCCAGTCTTCGCGAGCGAAGATTTGGGAAAGGTTATTAACCCTTCGAAGATTTGGGAAAGGTCATTAACCCTGAGACCCAGCGTGCGCAAACTTGGACAGTGGCAGTGAGGACGTAAGTTTGTTTAGAGTGACCTTCTCTTAGATGGATTGCCTTACAAGGCTGACGAGCTCCATCTGCCCGGGGGGCTGGGAATGGAACCCGGGTCGCAGCGGTGAGAGTCCTGCACCCTAACCACTAGACCACCAGAGGCCCCGCGAAGGACTTCACACAACTGATTAATCACCAGTGCATGACCTTCTCCTCCCTGTGGGCTTCACTTCGCTGCGGTTCCCTTTGGCTCCCGTGTCAGCTGCTCTCGACTCCCTCTGTAGGCAGCGGACGGCAATGGCCGGAGCGAGGGACCTGCGGAGGTGCCTGTGGCTCTCAGACCGCGGAGGAGGACAGGGGTTTTCTTGATGACTCTGATGTTCTCTGGCTGGTGGCCAACAGCCAGTCAGGCTGCCCGGGCTTTTGGTTTGCTCTGCCCCTGCAGCGGCTCTTTGTCAACTGTCAGGGTACCTGAGTCACAAAATCCCAGAATATCCTGAGCTGGAAGGGACCCACAAGGATCATCCAGTCCAACCCCTGCCCTGCACAGGCACCCCAACAATCCCCCCCTGTCCCTCAGAGCGTTGTCCAAACGCTCCTGGAGCTCTGGCAGCCTTGGGGCCGTGCCCACTGCCCTGGGGAGCCTGGGCAGTGCCCCAGCACCCTCTGGGGGAAGAACCTTTCCCTGAGATCCATCCCAACCCCCCTGGCACAGCTCCAGCCCTTCCCTGGGTCCTGTCCCTGGTCCCAGAGCAGAGCTCAGTCCCTGCCCCTCCGCCTCCCCTGGGCAGGAGCTGCAGCCCCCGAGGAGTCTCCCCTCAGTCTCCTCTGCTCCAGCTGAACCAGCCGAGTGCCCTCAGCTGCTCCTCAGACCCTTACCCTCCAGACCCTTCCCCAGCTCCGTGTCCCTCCTTTGGACACCCTCCCACAGCTTCAGATCCCTCTGACACTGTGGCCCCCAAACTGTCCCCAGGACTCGAGGTGAGGCCGCCCCAGGTCAGAGCAGAGCGGGACAATCCCCTCCCTCAACTAAGTGACTAAAGGAGTTGTCAGAGTTGGATTGATCTCAGACCTCCATTTCTTGAGGGAAGTGCTCTTTTCACTACTACAATGTGTTTCGGTCCATAATAAGTATTTCTGGGTTGCCAGAGATAGTGAGTGAGAATGAGTTAATGAACCAGCTTCAACTTTCCAGTGAATTTCAGTGAAGAGCTTCTTGGTCAGCTCACCTGCTTCCTTTGAATGCTGAGATATTTCTTATTTACTGGTGTTCCAGACCTAGGTATTTCTAGAGACTCAAGATTAACAAATCTTACTCTTTTTTTTTCCATTGCAAAATTATCTATTTTGAATTGGTAGTTGTCATGCTTGCAAGACCATTGGACTGTATGTGCTTTAATGAGATCTTGCTTTAGAAGTTTGCAACATACTCTAATTGGGGGGTGACTCGAACTGGGGACCATTTGGACTTGGGATGGACCTCTCATGGGAATGAATTAAAAGTGCCTTCTTGTCCAGAGTTGCTGTCAATGATTTCTGCTGTTTCCATGCACCCTCAGCTGAGCTCTCCTGGAGTGAGCACAATTACCCTGTTCCTGCTCCCACTACATTCCCTACCAGCACCACAAAAATGTCCTTAGGTATTTTTCTGTAAACAATCTCATTATCCACTATTTGAGGCAGACTAAGAAATTAAATCTGTGAATTGTCTGCTGTCTGCCACGTCAGTCAATTAAAAACAACTACCTTTTACTACAGTCTCTTTTCTTCTTCTCTTTTTTTTTTCCCCATTGGAATTCTGTATACAGGATGAACAACAAACATCTGTGAGCAACTACGTAGAGCAAGCAGTACCCCTTCTCCTAGAATCCAGTATCCATGAATTCTGTGTGTATGTGTCTTATTTTAAAGTTCTTGCAGCGCAGGGAGTTGGTTCTTACGCTCGAAGCTTCAAACCACAGCTTCCTGCAGTCACGGAAGGGGATGAGTTTGGTGCCCAGAGGCTCTGTCTGGAGAAGCCTCTCTCTCTATGAAGAGCAAATGAATCACTTATTCAGTGTGAAATTACTGCCTTCTTGTCAGTCACCTGCTTCCTGTCAGAGTTCAGTTCTCATAAACAGGTTGTATTTAATGCACGTTCTGCAGTAAATCTGACGGACGGGGCTTGGAGCAGCCTGGTCTGGTGGAAGGTGTCCTTGCCCATGGCAGGGGGTGGAATGAGATGGGCTTTAAGGTCCCTTCCAGCCCGAACTGTTCCATGATTCTGCGATAATCATGTCTCCAAATGGGATTTGAAGTACCTGGAATGCATAAGCAATATTTCTCCATATCTATTCATTGGGAGAATATGATGAGATGAGCTGTGAATTATAAATATTCTTCATTAATTCCTTGAAATTATGCTAGAACAGGTGATATTTCTGCAGCACTGAATCCGAGAAATTAAATCGTTACAGAATTAGTATTTCACTTTTTTAATGGACGATGTATTTTAGATTACTCCATCACTGATTTATTTTTGGTTGGGGGAGGGCAGGGAGGGGAAATTTCAATGGGTCCATTGTTTGAGGGACTCTAAAAATACGTTCCTCAACATGTGTATGTATTGAAAACATGGTACAATATATATATATATATTTGTAACTGAAATTGCTGGATTTGTCCTGTTGAGAAAGCAAGAAGTGCTAAAAACTGGCTCACATTTAACCCTCGCTCTTTTCTTCTGCTATTTATTTTAGTTATGAGAAAAGCTTTCTTCTCCAGATAAAATGCAAATATTTTGATGATAAATGCAGTTTTCTGGAATGAATGTGTGCTGTTTCAGGCTTTTCAGTTACTCAGCTTTCTTTATCTTCACCTGAATTCTTGCGATTTTTGTTAAATAAAACCTCCTGTTTTGAGAAGAAATATGTATTGATGTGCTAAACATCTCTTTCCTAACTCAGTTGATCTGAAAGCATGGCAAGAAATGCATCTTCTGGGATGCCTTCAGTCCTGCAGCTGGTTATTGGTGTGTCCACTGATGCCTGGAATCAGAGCCAGCCATGCCCCTGGAGGAGTGCGTGGAACCCACCCAACACAAACTCGAGGGGGGATTGTGTCACTGTTCCAGTTTGCCAGCTGACTGACAGCTGCTTGTTGTGGTGGGAGAAAAGAGAGATCTGCTCCTTGAAGGGCCGTTTGCAAAGAGCTACAACGGCTCACAAGAATTTGCTTAACCCGGGAGAAACCACATGTAAAAGTGCGGGTTTTGCAGAGCCAGCAGGTGTGTGCCTGGAGCTGCCCTGCTCTGTGTTCACTGTGATGCTCAGTCTGTTCCCTGCTGAAAACTTTGCTCCTCTGAGGCAACTCCTTGCCCTTTTAGGGCTTAGCCCCTCTGAGGCAACTCCTTGCCCTTTTAGGGCTTAGC
>NW_016690470.1:215333-241455 GCF_001604755.1 Lepidothrix coronata
CCAAATGCTCCCTGAGCTCTGGCAGCCTTGGGGCCGTGCCCACTGCCCTGGGGAGCCTGGGCAGTGCCCCAGCACCCTGTGGGGGAAGAACCTTTCCCTGAGATCCATCCCAACCCCCCTGGCACAGCTTCATGCCATATGTAACCCTTGCAGCCAAGACTGGACTGGCTGTACAAGAAGCCTGAAATGAGCAGGTTCTGTGTGTGCTTGCAGCAGTGATGTGAGATGAAGTTAAAAAGTTCACAAAATGTTCACAGCGACTTGAAACCATGAGAACTGGGGGGGAGAGAATGGAGCAGTGAGGACCCCTCAGGAACAGAATGCAATGGAGAGCCCCCAGGAACAGAACACCAGAACTCCCTATTTTGTTGACAATTGTTCAAACAGATTCATGTAGAAACTGTAATTGAGTAGAAGGTTAAAAAATAACTTGGTGGTAGATGATACGATAAAAATATAACCTCAAGTTACCTCAGTTTATTATAATGCTAAAAAATACACCTCCAGGGAAATTTTGTGTAAAAGAGAGTGTAACAAACTGGATCAAGACACCACATGCACGTTAGGAATTATGTGATAGAAGCACGAGTGCCCAGCCCCCTGTTTCTGTGTCATTTTTCTGTGTTACCTTTTTGTAACAAGCCTGTGCTCATTTCCCAGGTGTGCCAGCTGTGTGAGGGGCCTGGCACCCTGTTCTGCAGAAGGGTGATAAAATGCAGTAGCTCGACTCGGTGTGTGGATTGGCTCTTGCACACGAGGTGACAGAGCCCTGCTCTGGGGACACCAGCAGTGCAAGGCAGTGAGGGAGAAATTCATCAAACTGTTAGTGCTTGTGAGCTCTTTATACACTGCAGGTTTGAGTGTGGCTCCAAAGGGTGTGTTTTTTTTGGTTTTAATCTGAGTGTTTCAGGAAATTTTGCGTTTATTTTCAAAGGACGTTTAGGGTTTTAATAGAAAAACAGTGCCTTCATTGAAAGGGAGATGAATATGTTGCCCTGTTTGATTGCAGACGTACCAGGAGCACTTAGAGTGACAAAAGCCCGACAAGAAAGACGTTGTTCAGCAGACAGGAAACGGAGGAAACAGGAGCCCTGCAGGATGCAAACCAGCCTCAGTGTGGGCTCTGTGAGGGCTCTGCACTGGAGCAGCTGCACACGCGACGTATCCGGGGAGCTGTCGGAAGGCGGGACAGGTCCGAAGTGTTACAAACACCACAGAGCTTGTTTATCTTCTAGAAGGGTGGACAGCAAGGAGAAGATCTTTCAGAAACATTTCTGAAATAAAAACTCTGAGAGAAGTATGTGCTGCAAGTCAGTTCACTGCAGTGAACGAGCTCTGGAGATAACCTGGTGTGATCTGAGTGTGGTGTTCAGCTTTGCCAAATGTTCCTCCCCTGAAGCTGTCATCTAAACCATTGTGAAACCATTTCACAAAGGTTTTCTCTCACATTTTTCTCAAAACTCACGTTGAAGTGATGTTACAGTTAACAAGGAAATAACTTTATCACTTCAGAAAAACCCGACAACCTAAACAGAGCAGAATCAAACCTCAGGCGTGTTTGTTAAAATATTTCTGAAAATTATTTCACAATTTGTTTTGACTGTCCAAGTCAATGTCTCTAAAAGGTTATTGTGCAAGTGTTCACTCATCTTTGGACATTGTACTTCAGGTCTTCTCTAAGTTATGGCTTTGAAAATATCTGAACACAAGAATTGTGAATTTTTTTGTGTGGCCTGGGAAGAAGATTATGAACTTCCAAGAGATCACTGTGTGGTCATTCAGAGTTGTCTTTACTGGAGTTTTTTCCAATGTCTGCTTTTATACCAGAGTATTTATGTCAAGGTGTCAGTACTTACTCCTTGCTCTCAGAGGGACTTCAGCAAGTCTGTTTTGTCTGTGGGACCAGCCATGCATTTGAAATTACACTGCAGTTCTTTGCAGTTTGTTGAGCCTGGAAATGTGGTTTCAATAGAAGTTCAGAAGCTGAATTCCGAGAACTGCTCAGAGAGAAGAGATGAAGGTGGAGAGGAGGAGGTAGTGTGAGCTATAACCTCTTCAGAAACGTTCTGGAATATTGAAGGCATCTGGTGTGTGCCATCATAGGGATGTTCGTGTCAGTTTGTCATAAGAAGCTTAAAATCTTTCAGGCCTAACTACAGCTTTGTAGTTGATATAACTATAATCAAAGAAATATCCACAGTTAACTTTGTATTTGCAGAGCACAAAGATTCTAGGAGAGTCTTGAATTGCCTTTTGTTTTGAAAGACGTCTTACCATTGGAAAAACTTGGAATCTCAGAATGGTTTGGGTTGGAAGGGACCTTAAAGCCCATCCAGTTCCATCCTGTGCCATGGGCAGGGACACCTTCCACTAGCCCAGGTTGATCCAAGCCCCGTCCAACCTGGCCTTGGACACTCCCAGGGATCCAGGGGCAGCCACAGCTGCTCTGGGCAACCTGTGCCAGGGCCTCCCCACCCTCACAGGGAAGAATTTCTTCCCAATATCCCATCTCACCCTGCCCTCTGGCACTGGGAAGCCATTCCCTCTGTCCTGTCCCTCCATCCCTTGTCCCCAGTCCCTCTCCAGCTCTCCTGGAGCCCCTTTAGGCCCTGGAAGGGGCTCTCAGGTCTCCCTGGAGCCTTCTCTCCTCCAGGTGAACACACTCCCCCCCAATCTTTGCAGAGATCCCAACTTTGCCAGGCCTTTTTAGCATTCCCTGTTGGACACTGAGGCAGGCTGAGCACCAGACAGAAGCTCAGGCAGAAGCTTTTGCTTAACAAAGCAAAGCTTTTAGCAAAGGCATTGCTTCAGTGTTTTGTTCGAGATGCAAATGTCAGTAATAATTTTAATCCACTGCTGCCAGCTGCTCCAATAATTGCTCTAATGTCAAGGAATAGAACAAATGGGGGAAGATTTCATGGTGACAAGCAGCTGACAGTAGTATGAAGGATTTTTAACTTAAATTCTATTAAGGATGTCTTTCTAAATAGTAAAGAATTGGGCTACTGAGCCAGTGTTCTTCATTCACAGACTGCTCAAATAGAGGAAAGAAGCAGCAAACTTGTGGCGAGAAGGTGACAAAACCAGAAGCAGAGCTACAACTGTCTCTGAAAATATACCTGGAGGGCTGCTGGGTAAAGAGCCTGTTTGACATGACTGTGTGGGAGAGGTTGACACTTTCCTTGCAGATAAATTGCTGTGGGAGGCTTTTGATTTCAGACATAATCATCAGGATTTTTAACTTTTTTGCAACATTATGTTTTCTACATACTTGATCTAGTTGTTGAACTTACTCCATGCTGGTTTATTTCCTGCATAATTACCTTGCTCTGATTTTTCAAATACACACTTACAGGCTTGCATGCAGGGATTTGTATTAGTCAGGCTTTTTTTTCCTGTGGGTAAATACTGTTTTCAATGCTGTGACAGGCAATGAAGGCATTGAGATTATTTCCATTGCTATTACTTAGTGAATTCCTGAGAATGTTACTTTGCTTTCAGTTATGAAATTGTACATGAAGATTTGAAATTTAAATTACATGTTCAGGTAAAGCATTTCCAGTGAAATCAGATTTTGTTCTTCCCATTCTCACTACGAGCAAAAGCAGATAAAAAGAAGAAAAAAACCAAGTGCAAGTATTATTTATGCCTGGAAAACGCCCGTGATAACACAGGCAGGTGATTGACTTGTACCAGGAAGGGGTGATAATCTTGAAGGGAACATGCCTGAGTGCACTATGGACTCAAAAAAAAGACCTGCTGTAGGAATTTATTTGCCAGATGATTGCTGCTCCCCATGAGCTTTAAAATTCAGACATGTCCATCGTGGTGACAAACCTGGCCACTCTTTGTGAGTGACTTGTGTCCCAGTTAAATCTCTCTGCAGGGTTTTCAATTGCCTCCCTCTAGACCCCTTTGCAGCTTCAGTGGCTGTTGTGTTTCCTTCCTGTCTTAACTCGCGGTGTAACGTGGGTGGGAGCTTTGGAAATAGCTGAGGGACATTACCCAACATTTGTGAGGAATAAGGACATGCACCTTGAGAAAGTACATTCTGGTGAGAAATCCCTGCTGTTGCTGCCGTGGGTAGTTATCCTGAACGACCTGTTCCACACTGGAAACGGTGACGGGTAAAATATCCGACTGTAAGCTCTGAGTGCAGCTGCAAAGGGTTTGTGTTTAGTATTCAGAGAGTAGTGCCAGAATCCTACAACAACAACAACAACAACAAAAGTGACAGGAGATAGGGAATAAACTTCTCCTCCTGCCATCAAAGTGCAGCAGGTGAGTGGTGGGAAAATGCCAGCGAACAACAGAAACATCCCCCGAAGACTCAGTCTAAATGACAGAGGTGATACATTCAGCTCTTTGTGTGCTTGTGAGGGGACATTTCTGGTATGATTACTGCCCTTAAGGAGATTACCCGGCAGCTGCAAACCCCTGTGTGTGCTCAGTTGTCTGAGGTCTTTCACGTTTTTAGAAAGAAGCTCTGAACTCATTCATTTGGCGTTCACCCCCAGGAAGCTCTGCCACCAAGAGCAGGTCACAGGGTTGTTTTCTTGGGGGTGTGTGTCTGTTTTGATGGTAAAAGAGCAAAGATAATTTTGTACCTGACTATTTATGGGATAAAAATTACCCCAGAAGTGGGTACATTCCTGGTGGTCTGACAACTTGTGAGAAGGCAATCTAGAGATTAATTTCAAAGTGCTGCAAACCCCAAGGCAGAATCCCAAGGATGGGCAAATGTGCAGAGAAGCAGCGAGATTTGGTTAAAGGTAGAGCAGGTTTGTTTGGTTTTTCACTTCTAACATGACACTCCAGAGACAATGGGACTTTTTGTAGACAAGGCTTTAAAAGAAGAATCCGAGGGGACCTTCGAGCCTCTTCCAGTGCCTCCAGGAGAGCTGGAGAGGGACTTGGGACAAGGGATGGAGGGACAGGGCAAGGGGGAATGGCTTCCCACTGACACAGGGCAGGGTTAGATGGGACATTGGGAAGAAATTCTTCCCTGTGAGGGTGGGGAGGCCCTGGCACAGGTTTCCCAGAGAATCTGTGGCTGCCCCATCCCTGGAAGTCTCCAAGACCAGGTTGGATGGGGCTTGGAGCAATGTGAGATAGTGGAAGGTGTCCCTGCCCGTGGCAGGGGGTGGAACGAAATGATCTTTTAAGGTCCCTTCCAACCTAAACCATTCTGGGATTCTGAGATTCTGTGGATTTGTCAGAGCTGTATTTCCAGCCCCAGGCACTCCCACTTGACTTCTATGAAGCTCACAAATTGCTTTTCGGAACACTCACAGTCGTTATTTATAGAAAAGCTTTTCAGGGAAGTCTCAGATGCTATAACTGTGGGCTCATTCTGGAGGCTCTAATGATCTAAGCTCGATCAGCTTGTCACATTTTCTTACTTCAGGTAAAGCAAGATTCCAGAATTACTTAAATGGTTTTTAAACTTTATTTTTAATTCTTCGCCTGCTGTTGTTTGCTGTTAAAAACCCGACTGCAATATATTTATTTTTGTGATGCATTTTCTTTCTCATCTTTTGCATTGTCAGATGAACCTGGACTGCAAGATCCCTGTTAGGAAGGTAAGTTGAATGCTTTAGAGACTGTGAGTTGCCAGGAACTCTTTACTATAGAAGGAGAAATTCTCCCCTGGGAGGCTGGGGAGGCCCTGGCACAGGTTGCCCAGAGAAGCTGTGGCTGCCCCATCCCTGGAAGTGTCCAAGGCCAGGTTGGATGGGGCTTGGAGCCACCTGGGCTAGTGGAAGGTGTCCCTGCCCATGGCAGGGGGTGGGATGAGGTGAGCTTTAAGGACCCTCCCAACCCAAACCATTCTGGGATTCTGTGAATCTTTAATGAAATGATGTCACAGCCCACGCCCAGGTAGAGAAGGGCAGTTAATACCAGTTTGGTGAATGTTCCCAGCAGTGCAATTCTGCAATTAATGCTTTTAATCTACTGAGAGATGTTGTTTGCATTTTATTTATTGTTATATTTCTATCATTAGTAACACCAGCAATTGAGTTGATGTTGCTCAGATTTAAATAAAGAGATTCATCAAAGTGAGTGAAGATTAGAATCATATAAAACCCCGAGCTGGAAGGATCCCACAGGGATCATCCAGTCCATCCCCTGTCCCTGCCCAGACACCCCAGCAATCCCACCCTGTCCCTCAGAGCGTTGTCCAAACGCTCCTGGAGCTCTGGCAGCCTTGGGGCCGTGCCCACTGCCCTGGGGAGCCTGGGCAGTGCCCCAGCACCCTGTGGGGGAAGAACCTTTCCCTGAGATCCATCCCAACCCCCCGGACAGAAGGGACCTGGTTAATTTGGTTCTCCCATCACAGAGACAACACGAGGTGGGAGTATCCCACTGACTGAGAGTCCCATTGTCTATAAATGAAATGCTCCTTGTTTCTCTGTGCCTTTGACTCCTCTGTCCCATTTTTTATTGCCTATGTGGAAAGCCACAGAACTTATTGTAGCACATAAAATTGTGCAGTGCATGACTCAAGTTCTTTCCCAGCCTGTTTGCTCAGTCACTCCTGGTTTGATATGCAGTAAGAAAGGTCATTTACACATAATTACTTCTTTCTCATTAACAGCTACAGTTTGCCTGACTCTGCAATGAGAGCATTGACTTTCTTGATCAATACTGAATAAGCAAAGATCAAAATCCTACAGTTACTCGAGTTAAATATGATGAAAGAGAACCCAGTATGAGAATAAATTAAAATTGCTGTAACCAGTCTTGCCTGAAACCTCTGTGGCTCAGGGCAGAAGGCTGATTATGAAGGCTTCAACTTGAACACCAAATTCTTGATTTTGTATTTTCCAAGGAGCTGGCTACCTTAGCTTTAGGTGAAGGTTTGCAATATAAGCTTAATTTCTGTGTATGGTGTAGTGGTGGTGATGATATTCTAAATAATTTTAAATGCCACCTTCCATAGTGTGTGTGGGAGGAACTGCAGATTTCTGTATGTTCCCTTCATAAAGCTGCCTTCATTTCAGTCAGGTTGTTACCATTTTATCTCCTCCTTCTCCTGGCATGTGTGAAAAGTGCTGTCTTAGAGAAAAACAAACAAATAAACAGATGAAACATAAACAGGGGACTTGGGATCTTCCAATACACACAATAAAAAGAGACGAGAGACAGGTAGAAGAGCAGAGGGTGAAGGATGTGGAAAAAAGGACAAAAAAGAAGGTGCTGCCTAATAATGACACTGTGTGTACGAAATAATGTTCATATGATTCTAATTTATCCTATAAAGAGGTCCTGGCTTGGTCTGATATCTCACATTTAAAATAACTTGTCCTTAAAATAGTGCACTGTAGGTAGTTTTATTGTGCTATAATTTTCCAAAATTGTACAATTTAGGAGGGTGGAACCAGGTGTGGCTCAGCCTGTCCCCCCGGGTAACAAGTGACAAGGCAAGAGGGAATGGCCTCAAGTGATGCCAGGGGAGGTTTAAGTTGGATATTAGGGCAAATTTCTTCACAGAAAGGGTTGTCAGGCATTGGCACTGGCTGCCCAGGGCAGTGGTGGAGTCACCATCCCTGGCAGTGTTCAGACATTGTGTGGATGTGGCACTTGGGGACAGGGGTTAGAGGTGAACACGGTGGTGGTGCTGGGCTGATGGTTGGGCTTGATGATCTTGGAGGTCTTTTCCAACCTCAGCAGTTCTGAGATTCTGTGATTCCATAATCACTACAGAAATTGCACCGTTGTGTAAGAGTCAAGTTGCCTGTAGCAACAGTTCCTTTCCTTCTGTTATGTCTCCTTCCCCTCCCACTCCTTGCTCCAGAAGAAACTCTTTCCACAGCAAAACAGGTAGACAGATGTATTAAAGAAAAAAAAAGAAATAAATCCCTCCCCTCAGTATCATGTGTGTTCCTTATACATTTTCTTTATAATTTTAGATTTCTGGCCTGGCCTGAAGTGCCTGAAACTGCCCCATTTTGTTGTATGGGTTTGGGGTTTACCCCCCACCCTGTGGAGCAGGGATCCTGTGTTTGGGGGTGCTGTTTGGGAGCAGTGATGGGCAGTGTGTACTTAGAAAGGGAGCCACTTCCTTTTTGGTGTTTTTGAGCAAAGTTGACCAAGCAAATGTGTGAAGGACCGGCTGTAACGTGGCTTTGGTGCTGCCACGAGTACCTGGAAAAAGAGTGCAGAGGAGAGAAGCAGAGCAGAACACTTTGGTTGTTGTGTGTGACGCTGCCAGTCAGTGAGGGAATTGCCACAGGTTTCAGCTCTGTGTGTCTGTTGAAGGCTGGGAGAGCTGGGGGTGTTCAGCCTGGAGAAGAGAAGGCTCTGGGGACACCTTCGAGCCCCTTCCAGTGCCCCCAGGAGAGCTGGAGAGCGACTTCAAACAAGGGCCTGGAGGGACAGGACACAGGGAATGGCTTCCCACTGACACAGGGCAGGGTTAGATGGGAGACTGAGGAGAAATTTTTCCCTGTGAGGGTGGGGAGGCCCTGGCACAGGTTGCCCAGATCAGCTGTGGCTGCCCCATCCCTGGAAGTGTCCAAGGCCAGGTTGGACAGGGCTTGGAGTAACCTGTTCTAGTGGAAGGTGTCCCTGCCCATGGCAGAGGAGGTTGGAAACAAGATAATCTTTAAGATCTCTTCCAATCCAAACCGTTCTGGGATTCTGGGATTCTTCCTTTAAAGTTCATTTTCAAATCCCTCTTTGCATTCCTTGAGGCTTTTTGGAATATTTTGAGCGGCTTTTTAGAACTTACTGAAGAACATTATTTCTGTGTTGTCTATTGTCAAATGAAGCTGTTTCTTCTTTAAGTACATTTCTGGGGGGTGTTAAGCAGGTTCTCTTTAAATGTTCTGGGATGAAGGTCGTGAGCCATACAAAAATATGTATTTGCAGAGGGATGCATTTCAGCGCTTCCGTAGGTGATTACAGGGATCCATTGTTTTACAGCATCACAGAATCCCAGAATGCCAGCTCGCACAGAAGCGAGTGGGAATCTCTGCTGGCCACGCAGCAGGACAGGGAAAGCCCATTTATTATGTCTGAGCAGGTTGTTCCATCTGTGTGATGCCAAGTTCTCTGGCCCGTGGTCACGTCTGTGACAACAACCGGATGTGGCAAAACCCTGAAGTAGGAAACGTTTGTCACAGGGATTCCTGCACAGACCCTGTGAGTGCAGCAGGGCCGTAAGGGGGAACTTGTGTGTTTATTCTCCAGCCTAAACAGACCAAGTACCTAAGGATCCATCCCTAGAAATACAGGGGATAATGCAAGGAGTGCTCCTGGGGAAACCTGTCCCAAGAATCCTGTGGACAGACTGGTGTCAACTTGCTTGGGCAAGTTGTTTGTAGATGGAAAAGTATGAAGCTGAAAGCACTGACTAGTTTGGATTAGTTTTCTTCTACACTGCCTTGCCCTTGAGTTGCCACAGTGTTTTCTGGAGGCTTAAACACCATTGTATTAAAAACAAAACAAAAAAATACACCCCAAAAAAACCCCAGGACCCCTGGATGAAGTCTGGTGTTTCTTCTTTTTCACCATCTTGCTCAGAATACCGGAAATGCTGAACATCAGTGCAGAAGTGGTGTCTGGTTTTCTGGCTGGGATGATGAGCTGTGGAGGCGGCTGCGGATGCTGGAGGGCACAGATAAGCTGCTGCCCTTTGGCAGTGGAGCTCAGTTAAAGGTCTCTCTGCCACTGCCCATCCCAGCCTGAGATGCATCTGAGTTATCACCTTCTGTGGAACAGAGAGGGATGGCCCTGCTCTTGGATCAGCCCCCCCTGGGGCTCACAGAAGTCCATGCTGAGACAGGATTAGACTTGGGAATCCCTGGTCCCAGCTCTTCCTCTCCTGAGTCTCAGCCACCGTGGGCACCCACTCCGTGGTCGCTGCTCTGGCCAAGCCACCAGTGGTGAGAGCGACTGTCCCTGTGTGCAGAGGGGATCGTGAGCTCTGTGAGTGCCACCCGGTGCCGCAGGGGACAGGATCTGGAGAGCTCCAGCTCCCTTCCAGCAGGGGTGTGTGCATGTGCTCTCAAAGGGCAGAAGGTTGCTCTAAGTGTTGTCAAATAATGAGTCATCTGTGATGGAGGTCTGAGGGCACGGGCGGCGCTAGGGCCGCTGTGACGCTGCTCCGCTGCCTCCCCAGCAGAGAAATCAGGAAATTGGGCAGCGGCTCTTTCTGAGAACTGCCCTTGAACGCAGAGCTTGGCCCTCCGTAGGAAAGAGGATCTACCCTCCAGCAGTTCAGCAATCCAACTCCAGGCTTAGCTGTGAGCTACCCCAGACATTGCTGCCCCGTGGCCCCACATGGCCACTGCTGAGAGGTAAGAACGAGGGTCTGAGAGGTGCCGAGAGCAGGTGACACGTCCTTGTGTCCCCTCTGTCAGCAGGGAGGGGAGGGTGCAGTGTTGAGTGTTAAGGGCGTGGTGGGCAGTGGGGAAATGCCCAGTGCCACCCGTTTTCCAGCAGAGGAGCTGTACCTGTCCTTTGTCCGAGTGGCACTGGGGGCAGCCGGGTGTTTGTGAAACAGCTCCGTGGTGCCTGCTTCAGAGGGGGGTGCACAGCGTGTCTGGTTCCCATGTGGGGCAGGGCAGAGGTGCAGCCTCTCAGCGTGGTGTCCCCTCCTGTCACGGTGCTGTCGGGTCTGGCAGCTTCTCAGCCAGGGACTCTGTGCACTGAAAACAAGCCTGAGCTCTCCAGTTCAGGGTCAGGACAGCTCCACCAAACCCCACCACGTTTCTGTGCATCTTATCCTCTTTGCAAATGCTCAGGTTAACCGATTAATAGAAGTACAGAACGGCCCCCAAACACAGAAGGGAGCAAATATCTTCTCCCAGGCTTTCTGCCCACACCCCCAGCTTGTGGGACCACTTATTCCAGTGATGGGAACCTCATCAATCAAAGACCTCCAGGCACATACAGCTGCTTTAGGACAAGTGTCACCAGGAGGGAGGTGATTCACTGCTGTCCCTGCCGGTGCCTGGGTGAGGCACTGGCTGGTCTCCAGGCTCTGCCAGCTGCAGTGTCCATGTGTGGTGTGTGTCCAGCACCCCAAGCCCCTGTCTGCACACAGGGGCAAGACTGAGCAAACAGTTACTGCTTTTCACCAGAAATTTCTGTGCTGGACAAGCAGGAAATGAAGGACCAACTGTCAGAGCTGCCATCAGCCCTCCTGGCTCAGCCAGCAGGTCCCTCTGGAGCAGGGTGTACCATGGTGAGGGGTATAGAGAGGCCCCTGTTCTGAACCTCTGTGCCTGTAGGGTCCTCACCCTCCTGGAAGTGAGCTGAGCTGCACCCAGTCACGTCAGCCTTTGGCTGTGCCTGCTGGGGAGCAAGGCATGGAGCCTTCACACCCCTGACTTCACCAAGATGATACGTGTGCCATGGGGGGGCTGCAGGGTGAGGGGGTGGCAGTGCTGGCTGATGGTGGCTTCTGGTACAGTCAGAACTGCTGCCTTCTAATATTAACCTGTAGCAGCTGCAATTGCCCCTGTGTTGTTGTTGTGGGTAGGGACTGGCACAGTCAGTCAGACAGACCTCAGAGCCACATTGTCACAGGGATGAGTTCACCACTGGTGATGCAGAGGGGTGACCATGATTCACCCTCCATAAGAGGAACAGAGAAAAGTCATCTCTGCTCCGAGGAGCTCATCTCACAGCGTGGGCAGCAGGTGAGGGGGGATTCTGACCCTCTGCCCCACTCAGGCGAGACCCCACCTGCAGAGCTGCCTCCAGGCACCAACATCAAGAGGTTGTGGAGCTGCTGGAGCGAGTCCAGAGGAGGCCACAGAGATGCTCCAAGGGCTGGAGCTCCTCTGCTCTGGAGCCAGGCTGGGAGAGCTGGGGGGGTTCACCTGGAGAAGAGAAGGCTCCAGGGAGACCTGAGAGCCCCTTGCAGGGCCTAAAGGGGCTCCAGGAGAGCTGGAGAGGGACTGGGGACAAAGGCCTGGAGTGAATGACTTCCCACTGCCAGAGAGCAGGGTTAGATGGGATATCAGGAAGAAATTCTTGGCTGTGAGGGTGGGGAGGCCCTGGCACAGGTTGCCCAGAGCAACTGTGGCTGCCCCATCCCTGGAATTGTTCAGGTTGGATGGGGCTTGGAGCAACCTGGGCTAGTGGAAGGTGTCCCTGCCCATGGCAGGGTGTTTGGAAACAAGATGAGCTTTAAGGTCCCTTCTAACCCAAACCATTCTGGGAGTCTGTGATCCTCCCAAGGAGGTGACACTGCAATGACAGACTCCAGGAGGAGAAGACCCACAATTTTGAATTGCAGAGCTGTCACATGCACCCCAGCATGACCAGCTGGTAGTAAGGGGAACACAGGGACCTTGTGCAATCCTCCCACAGTCAGTGGGTGTGACAGTGCCACCTGAGCCCAGCCTGGCCTGTCAGTGTCCCCGCTGTGGAGGGCAGCCCCCACACAAGCCTGCTGCATCCCACATCTGCAGGGTCACAGCCGGCCCCTCTCATGGCCCTGATGACTTGGAGGCCCTGAAAGAGGAGGTGAAAGAGCAAGTTCCTGCTAAAACTGCATTGCTTCTCCCACAGCTGCAGTGCTGGGCTCCTGTCGTGCCAGTAGCAGAGAGCAGGAGAGCTGGGTCCTGCTCCCTCCTGTGTGTGGGACAGGAGTGTCCCTGGGACACAGCTGGCACGGGCAGGGTTTGCAGCCTGCTCTGAGCCTTTCCTGCACCCCGTGGTGCAGGGCTGTGTGACAGACGGGGGCTGCACTGGCCACAGGAGCCTGTGGGGCAGCGGTGGTGGCCTGGGATGGGCCAGCTCAGCCCCATCCCTCCACAGCCCTCTGGTTTCTTCTGCAGGTGGCGGCAGGAGAGGACGGGGAGTCCCTGATGCGCGGACGGTTGGCCATGCCTGGGGTGAGTGGGGCTGCGCGTGGGCACCAGCAGTTCCTGCTGACATCGGGGTGACATCTGCCCCCAGGACCGTGGGGTCAGGAGGACCAGTGCCCAGTGCCCCTGGTCCTCAGCCAGGGTTTCAGATGGTCCTTGGGGCTGGCCCTGGTGGCTGTGGGAGGCAGAGGGGTCCAGCTCTCGCTGTCCCTGCTGACACTGCCGTCCCTTTGCAGAAGCACTGGCCCCCCGGGACCCAGTGTGTCACCAAGCATGACCACACCAAGCCCAAGCCCCGGGAGCTCGCCTTCCACAAGGGAGATGTGGTCACCATCATCGAGGCCGTGGAGGTGAGACCGATGGGTGCTCGGGGACACACTGTCCTGGGAGGGCATGGCAGGAATGGGACCACAGTGCCATCAGCTGAGCTGCCAGAGCCAGTCCCCCGCTTCCAGTGGGATCCCCCCTTCCTTCCCTTGCTCTGAGACCCTCTCTCCCCCAGGGCAAAGGCTGGTACCACGCCAGACACAACGAGACAGGGCAGGAGGGGCTGCTGGCGGCCAGCGCACTGCGGGAGCGCGGTGCCATCCGCGTGGACCCCAAACTCAGCCTCATGCCGTGAGTACAGCTGGGGGAGCGGGTCTGGGGGGCCCAGCTGAGCCCCCGGGAGCTGCAACAGCAGATGAGTCCAGCATGTTTCCCCCCATCCAGGTTTTTGGGGGGGCAGCTGGGGGCAGAGCAGCCCGCAGTCATGCTCTGGCAATGGAGGGATTTGCTGGGGCCAGTACCTGGCTTTAAAGACCCCTAGTTGTGCCCACCCATCCTGGATGGACGTCATGGAGAGGGGTTTCATGCAGTGGGGTCTGCATAGCCTTGGCAGGGGCTCTGCTGTCTCTGTCTCGCTGCTGGCCCTGGGGAGAGCCCCGTGGCACAGCCCCCTCCCCAACGGCCCTTCCCTCAGCTGGTTCCACGGGAAGATCTCGGGGGTGGAGGCGGTGCAGGAGCTGCAGCCCCCCGAGGACGGGCTGTTCCTGGTGCGGGAGTCTGTGCGGCACCCCGGGGACTACGTGCTGTGCGTGAGCTTCGGCAGGGAGGTGATCCACTACCGCGTGGTGCACGAGGGGAACACGCTCAGCATCGACAGCCAGCAGTACTTCTCCAACCTCATCGACATGATCGAGGTGAGGCTCCCCATCCCTGGGCAGGGGGTCCCACCAGTGCCAGATGAGGGCAAGAGCCTCGTGGGGTCACAGGGATTTGTGGCAGATCGCTGTCCTGCTCTGCCTGGTTTCCGTTGGTCTTTGCTGCCTGGTGCAATTCTCCATCCCTGTCAAAGGCTCCTGGTTCCTGCTCGGTTTGGGGTGCAATGGGCAGATCCAGGATGCCCAA
The DNA here is from genome assembly GCF_001604755.1 of Lepidothrix coronata. NCBI lineage: Eukaryota > Metazoa > Chordata > Aves > Passeriformes > Pipridae > Lepidothrix > Lepidothrix coronata. The sequence continues at coordinate 229,550 of NW_016690470.1, forward strand.
GGTGATGTCTCTGCAAACCAGCCATGCCAGCTGCAGCCCCAGTCCCCTGACGAAGGACCACATTCCCCCCATTCCTGCTTATTCAGTGCTTCACACAGCAGGAAGATCCTGGTGGCCTCTGCCTCCCGTGGACTTTGAGGCATTTTAACATGTCTCTCTACCCTCTCAGCTGCTGACCCCACAGGTTCTCAGGCTGTCACTTGAGCTCTCGCCCCTACACCAAGGTCTTGCTTGAGGTCCATCTTCACCCTATCTCAGAGCTTCTGCCCTTCTCCTCCCTAGGGGGTTGCACTCTCAGTTTTTGTCATTTGGACACAACTTCTGCTTTTGAGTGGGTCCTTTGCCCTCTCAGGTGCCCCGGCCATGCTCTGAAACTGCAGAGGCCATCCTGTCCCATCCCACCCTACTGCTTCCGCTCCCTTTGTTTCTGCAAACTGCCCTCAGCTGCTGCAGCACCCACTGGAGGTTCAACCCCACCAGTAGCTTCCCATATCCCCTGTGGTCCATCCTGGTGCTCCTGTGGCTGTGCCCAGGGGGGGAGCAGGGCTGAGACATGGGCTGCAAATCACAGGGCTGGGAGAAACACGGTGTTCCACACTGCCTGAGCCAAAGGGGCTCGGGGCCCTCGAGGGTGGTGGTGGTGGGGTCCCATGGACCATCCCAGAGCTGTTCCCTGGATTCACACCCTGAGCATGAGGGTAAGAGCTGGCATCACCTCCACCTGTTCATCTCTTGGCAGCACTACATGAAGGAGCAGGGAGCCATCTGCACCAAGCTGGTGAAGCCCAAACCGAAAACAGGGATGAAGTCGGCTGAGAAGGAGTTGGCCAAAGGTAGGGGATGGTGGGAGAGGGTCATAGTCCAAGTTTTGGGGACGAGGCAACGTGGCCCCACTGGTGGTCCCTGCTAACCTGCCCTTGTGCCTGTGCCCAGCTGGGTGGTTACTGAACCTGAAGCACCTCACACTGGGAGACTGCATCGGGAAAGGCGAGTTTGGAGGTAGGTTTGGATGGGGTTGGAGGGTCCCTGGCTGCGAGTTTCCCCAGATGGCACTCCCTGACACCCCTCCCCATCCCATGGCATGAGGGGCTCAGCCAGGGGTGCAGAAGGTCAGGTGTGGGGCTCAGCCTGACCCCCCATCCCCTCCCAGATGTCCTGCAGGGCGAGTACATGGGGCAGAAGGTGGCTGTGAAGAACATCAAGTGCGATGTGACCGCCCAGGCCTTCCTCGCTGAAACGGCTGCCATGACGTGAGAGCCCCATTGTTGTATGACCCAGCCCTGCCCCGTGGCCTGGGGACGAGGCAACCCCTTGACTCGGATCCTCTCCATTCCAGGAAGGTCCAGCACAGAAACCTGGTGTGTTTGCTGGGCGTGATCCTGCACAACGGGCTCTACATTGTCATGGAGTTCATGAGCAAGGTGAGAGCACTCGGCTGCTCTTCGGCCAGCGGGACCCATCACTGCTCAGATTTGGGGACAAAACCCCTGGTTAGGGGCTGAGTCATATGGATGCTGGGCACTGCAGCCTCTGCAGGAGGTAAAGTCTCCCAACAGCCCCATCCTGTTGGTCCTTATTCATTTATCCTCCCCTGTCAGGGCAACCTGGTGAACTTCCTGCGCACGCGGGGCCGGGCACTCGTCCCGACCCAGCAGCTCCTCCTTTTCGCCCTGTAAGTCCATCTCCCTCCCTCCGGGCTGGGGACTGCTCTGCATCCCTCAGGACAAGCCCGGGGACACGCGGTGACACGGCTCTGTCTCACTCGGCTGTGGCAGGGATGTGGCTCAGGGCATGGACTACCTGGAGTCCAAGAAGCTGGTGCACCGGGACCTGGCTGCCCGCAACATCCTCATCTCCGAGGAGAACGTGGCCAAAGTGAGTGACTTTGGCTTGGCCCAGGTCAACCCCAAGGGCACGGACACCACGTTGCTCCCTGTGAAGTGGACGGCGCCAGAGGCCCTGAAACACAACGTGAGCAACAGTGGGAAGGAAGGGGGGCCACAGGGTCCTTCCAAGACATCTCACCCTCTTAGGTCCCCCCTGCTCCTTCCCCCGCCTGCCAACCCATCCCTGCCTCACAGTGGCTTCTGACACGGTCAGCTCTGCATCTCCCAGAATTCTGCCTCTGTCCTGACCAGCCCTTGCCCTGGGGTGCAGCAGGAACTGGGGCAGCTCCAGTGGGATCTGGCAGGATGACAGGAACGGGGGGGGGTGGTCACACCCTGGGGAGCTGGGGTGGCAAGGGACAGGCACTGTCCCCTGTCCTGCCCTTGGGAAACAGTGGGGACCCAGCGCAGCCCCCGGCTGGGCTCAGCCTCCCCCCTTCCTCCCACCACAGAAATTCTCCTCCAAGTCAGATGTGTGGAGCTACGGGATCCTCCTGTGGGAAACCTTCTCCTTCGGACGGGCACCTTACCCCAAGATGGTGAGTGCTGTGCCAGGGGACACCCCGCTGGCACCAATGGGATGGGGACATCCCACTGTCCCCTGGCCGGGGCAGGGCAGGGGGTCCCAGCCAGCTTCTCCATCCTGCCAGACCCTGAAGGAGGTGACAGAGCTGCTGGAGCAGGGGTACCGCATGGACCCCCCCGAGGGCTGCCCGCCCACCGTCTATGCCCTGATGAAGAGCTGCTGGGAGATGGAGCCAGGCAAGCGCCCGTCCTTCAAGAAACTCACAGAGAAGCTGCAAAAGGAGCTGAAGCACCTGAGGGACGTTTAACCCCTGTCCTGCTACCGGGGCCCGGGACCTGAAGCCCCCAGACCCACTGGGGTTGGGAGTGGCATGGCAGTGGGGGCCAGGAGTGGGGTGGCCTGTAGTGCCACTCACCCAGTGGAGATGGGGCAGCAGCCGGGAGGGGTCTCATCTCCCCTGGGACACCCAACAACAAGGCAACAGCCTCCCTCCACCCTGGCACAGTCCTTCTTCCCACCACACAGCCCAGAGAAGGTTCCCGTGGGATCAATCTCTCCTGACCCATCGGGGTGGGGACTGCAGCCCCCATGGGGGCCATGCCCCACACACCCCCTGTGCTCAGCCCCAGTAGTGGTTGCTGCACATGGGGTCCCTTCTGCGAATCCCAGGGATGGGAGACAAGACTGGACATCTCCACTCACTGGAGGATGAAACCCCAGCCCTGACACAGTCCTGCTCCAGCCTCCTGGCCCAGCATGGGGATGCCAGCACAGCCAGCTAAACCACACGGATTTGGGCTTTTTGATTAAACCAAAGAAATTAGTTCAACATCATCTTTAAGCCTCTGGGGTGAAATTAGGCCTATCCTTTCATCAGGGCCCAGCAAAGCCCAACAAAAAGCTTTTGGGGGGGCCGGGAGCTCTGGCTCTCAGAGCCCCCCACGCAGTCCAGCCCCTCTCCCCTCAGGGCTCTGCGAGGCAGGGGATTATGATTTTAATCAGAGGCTGTATGGGAATTGCTTGTGTATAGATTGCAGGCACAGGGCACGTCCCCAGCAGTGGGGAGCCCCTGGCCCTGCAGGCTCCCGAGCAATCCCGGGTCTGGGTGAGCAGGGATTAGCGCGGGCACGGGTGGGTGTGTGCCCGTCGCCGCCTCGTCTGCTGCCAGTGCTTTGACCCTCGAGTGGGTTTTTTCAGCTAATCCTCTTGTGTCTCCTCTGTGCTGATTTCTTGCACCTCCAACCCCACTGTGTGGGTGGCTCTGGGTGCCCACGGCCTGAGGTTCCTCCCATGACTTGGCCCTGTGGGTACTGCCCCCACTGGGACCCCCCAGACCCAGGGTGTGCTGGGGCTCAGTGGCTCTTTCCACCTCCTCATCGCCCTGATGAGGCAGCACCTGCTGTCCCCACACACTGCCCCTGTCTTCCACGAGAACCCCTGGGTGCAGCGGGCAGCACAGGAAGGTCTGTCCACCCCGATGGCTGTGGCTTCCCCTCCTAATGCCTTAATCCGGCCCTGATCCGCGGTGCCCCTGGGGCCGGTCCCGCTGACCTTGCAGGTGCAGGAACCCGGTGGGCACCGGGGGCACAGGCTGTCACCACCACCCACCATGGCCTCCTTCTTCACGGCTGCCCTGAAGAGCTTCCAGGGGGGCAAAGAGGAGCTGCCCAAGGGCCCCCCGAGGGACGACAAGGCAGCTGCACTGCCCAACGGGATGGCCCGCGAGGAGTTTGAGGAGTACCAGCGGCAGCTGCTGGAGGAGAAGTAAGGCTGGGGAGGTCACTGGGGTCCCCTATGCACCAAGACCAGGATCCCACCTGCCATGGGTTGTCCCCAGGGTGGCACACGACAGGGACGGGGAGGCTGCCAGGGCAAGGGACAGGGCAGAGCAGGTGCCCTTTGGTGCCTCTCTCCCACAGCACGGGAGGTCCCTGTGGGTGCTGGCAGGGGCTTGGTGCACTACAGGTGACAAGGGAAGCCCCCAGGTGTCAGTGGCCCTGGGTGGGTGTCTGGTGTCAGCCCAGCACCCTGGAGCCAAGGGATGTGGGGGGCAGCACGAGATTGGATTAAGGTCCCATTTCCCTGGACCAAGTGCTGTGGGGATCCAGTGCCTCAGCACCAGGGAGCTGAGAGGCTGCAGGAGGAGCAACAGGCACCTTCACCGAGCATCTGTGCTGGGGCTGGATGGGCAGGATGTGGCCCCTGCCCCCAGGTCCCCATTGCAACCCTCCTGTGGATCTCAGACCATTTCCTCCCTCCTGCCCTGGACCTGCTGCTGCAGCAGGACTGGGGTGGTGTCGGGGGAGCCCTGGCGGGGTGGCTCAGTGGGCTGGGGGTGATGGTGTGGCACCTGCTGCTGCCAGAAGACCATAGCCGTGCTGGAAGGCTCTGGCAGGGCTCAGTGGGCTGAGGGTGACCGTGTGGCACCGGCTGCAGGATCGAGCGGGACAAGGCTTTTGCGCAGAGGAAGGCAGAGCGGGCCACTGTGAGGATGCACCTGCGGGACAAGTACCACCTGACCCAGGTGAGAATCTGGGTGGTTCTCTCTGCAGTGGGACCTGGGAGCTCCCCCCCGACCCCGGGACATTCCCAGACCCGCGGCTGCCGGGCTCCCCGGGATGGGAGGGATTCCTGAAGAGGGCAGCAGACGGCCACTGTCTCCCTCTGACCATCCGCCGCCCACTGTCCGTCCGGCGTCCGAGTCTGGCATCGGACAGTCCGGGCATCCTCCAGCGGCCCCAGCACCCCGGGCCTGGCTGTCCCCTGTCCCCTGTCCCCTGTCCCTCGCTCCGCGGCCGGTTGGCAGCGGGTCGGCCCCTCCCGACGCCCTGTCCCACCCCTGCAGGACGAGCGGGACGAAGCGCAGATGCACGTGGCCGGCGGGGCGGTGGAGCTACCGCAGGAATTGGCCGCGATGGTGCGCGGCGAGGAGGAGGAGAAGGAGGAGGAGGAAGGCGGCACCGGGGCCTTCGCCTTCCTGGCGAAGCTGCGGGAGGTGGAACTGCCGGCGCTGCGGGACCGTGCTCTGGGCGGCGTGGACCAGGTGAAGGAGAAGTGCTCCCTGATGTAGCATCGCTGCCCACCCTGCGCTGGGTGACACCGGCAGCCCCTGCCCCCCTCTGCTCCCCGGGAGCCACGGAGTGCTGAGGCTGTGGCTGCTGTTTCCTGGTGGTGGGGGTCCCAATATAGATGCTGGGTGTTTTCCTCCCCCAAACCATTCCCAGTTGCTTTCCCAGTGCGCTGGGTGGGTGCTGGGGTGCAGGATGCCTGGGTCCCCTGAAACCATGATGACCAAGCCCCTCCCGTGGTGCCCCTGGTGTGAGCCCCCAGACGGGGCAGGTCCCTGACGCTCTGTCACCCCCAGCACCAGCCCTGGTGCCTTGCACACCATTCAGCTCAATAAATGTGGTATTTTCCGGCACCAGTCTGGTCTTCTGGGTGTATCCTGTGCCTGCACAGGCCCTGTCCTGGGTGGGGGGATGACACGATGACAGCACTGCATGAGGGCTGCTCCATGTCCCCTGAGCCACCAGCCAGCCCGGGACACTTGGATCCGTCCCCACCTCCTGCCGCAGCCCCGAGCACACGAGTCAGTGGCACCCAGTTCCCCCCGGGGCATCCCTTGCAGGCAGCACTGCCGGGGGATGTGTCAGCCTGTCCCCCCCCACTCGAGCATCCCCTGCCGGTGCGGGCAGCGGGGGTTCCCTTCGGCTGGGCCAGGGTGCCCCTCTGCCTCTTGCCGCTCCAGGGACTCGCTCCTGGCCACTCGGCAGCAGCACTGGCTTAAATGCCGGCCGTGCCGGAAGGCCGGGGGCTGCTGAGATCACTAATACCTGCCTATTTTAGCGAGGTCTAATCTTCCTGAGTCGCCTGTCCCCGAGGACTAAGCTATCTGAACCCGTGTAAAATGTACGGGCAGCGCTGGCCCCAACGGCACCTCCCGCCGGAGCCGGAGCCGCCGGGAGTCACGCTGTGTGTGCATGAAAGGAAGGACGCGCTGAGCCGCCTCCGTCCTCCCCACGCCGCAGCCATCTGCTCCGGAAAGGCCTGCGGGGACGGCCCTGCCCGGGCTGCCCACGGCCCTGGTGGCCGGGCTGGGAGGGGGAGACCGAATCCAGCGCAGGTGGGGTGGGAGCTGTGCCACGGAGCCGTCAGGAGACGCTCCCGGCTGGGCCACCCTGGATGGAGCACGTGGAGCAAGGAGGTCCCTGGATGCGGGAGGTGCCCAGTTCCCCTTGGGCACCCACCCCTCCAGGTACCAGTCCAGGGGCTGGTGACTGCTGGAGCATCCCAGGGAGCGTGGCATGGGCTCCTCAGGGCCTGGCACCAGGGAGCCTCCCCATGATTGGTGGCCCTGCTGTCCCCACAGTCCCTGCCATCACTGCTGATACTTCCAGCTTTTCTTCAGAACTTTTAAAATCTCCCTTTGGGGACAAAGCCACCTGTATCACATGGGATGGGGCTCTCGGTGCCCCACCAATCCCCCACCAGGGCCCTGACAGGGTGGCAGCAGCTGCAGTACCCAGCACAACACTGTTCCCACCCCACAACCCTGCACTCCCCAGGGCTGGGCTCCACACCGAGTGCCAGCTGCTGGGATGGTGGCACTGAGGTCCCCAGCGCACTCTGTCACCACAGTCCTCCATCTCCGCTCCACACCAGGGCCCCATCCTGCCCTGGCGGGCGGCCCTCTCCCAGTTCTCCCAGTGGGGCTGTGTGGGGACTCCCAGCGCCAGCTGGGATTCGGGTCAGGACCCTCCGCCAGGTCTCCTTGGCTAATCGTCCTGCCCCCCCGCCCTCCCCACGCTGCCACCTGCCTCCCGCTCAGCACCCTTTTGGGTCACCCCTGCTGCCTCCCCGCCTGCCCAAGGCCTCTTAATGAACTAAAAAAGTGATAAATCCCCGGCCGAGCTGGTCACGTGAGGCCGGTGGCCCCCGGTCGCCCCCCGGCCCGACCCCCGCCTCCGGCCCCACCGCCCCGGTAAGCTGACGCAGCGTCTCTAAGCGTTAGCAGCTTTGCGCGCTAATAGGATTAGGGAGGTTTAAAACTGTCATTTGAGTGAACTAAACCCCCTGATACTCTGCATTGCACCTTCTTAACCAATTTGCCTTCAATTAGGGTAATTGGGAAACTAGCAAAGAAGTATAGCATTAATATTTTAAAGTGATGAAGCGATTACGGGCCTTGGACGAGGAAGCAAATCAATTTGCTATCTGCTCCTAAAAGGCAATTATAATCATTTGGCAAATCAGCCTGCTGCCTCCCCCCGGGCAAGCCAACACCTTACGGCGGCCGCGGGGCCGGCAGGGCAAACACCGCGGGCCACAGCGCCGGGGCCGGGCAACTGGGCAGCCCCCCGTCCCCAAAACCGGCACCCTGGCACCCCACTGCACCCCCCGGACTGGGGGGCACCCTGGGGGAGGCTGACGAGGGCCCCAGTGTGGGAGACACGGCTCCTGCACTCCTCACAGTGGCCACTGTGGGCACCCGGGCCAGTGGGGTCCAGGCGCCCGTTTGCAGCCCCAGCCCCACACGTCATCCATGAGCTGGGGGATGTCCCCAAACCCCCCCAGAGGCAGCACCTCCCTGCAGTCCCCTGCACCCCCTGGCAGCTCTGTATGGTGTGGGGGTGTCACCCCATCCCCGTGGCCCCCCTGGACTCCTTGTATGGGGCCTTGCTGCCCCCGGCGCAGTGCCAGCCTGTCCCTGGGGCGGTGGCACACTGTCCCCAGGGGAGTGGCATCCCAAAGACAGCGTCACACCGTCCCTAGAGCAGTGTCAGATGGGGCAGGTGAAGCTGCACAGCCCCAACGGGGGACAATGAGGTGGCTTTGGGACCCAAACTGGGATGCAGAGGGGGCTGCAGGGCCCTGCCAGCAGCAGCCCCAGCGAGAGGGTTCGGACCTGTGTTGGGCCAGCAGCCACCCAGCACAGGGTGCTGGGGTCCAAAACCCCCACAGTGACGTTTGCCATCCGAAAGGGGAACTGTGGTGGGGAGGGGAAGGGAGTGGGAGGAAGACGAGACGTGACTGGGGGCCGTGGCAGTCACAGGTGGCAGGAAGAGGTTTTTGGGAGAAAGTAAAAGCGAGTGAAGAAAGAAAAGGGCAAAATCTGCCCCACGGGATGGAGGTTCTGGGCAGCACCAAACACATCCTCCCTGGGGAACACCAGAACCTCCACCATGATGTTCCCATCATCCGTTGGAGTCCAGGGGCAGCCGTGGGAGTGGGGAGGAGAGATGGTGATCAGCCCTCAGCCTGGCTGCCTTTCCCCCACACCCCCATGGCCAGGGCCCATGGCCAGCCCCCAGGGATGGTCCCCATAGCTCCATCCCACAGTCAGTCCCCACAGGGTGTCCCCATGGTACTCAGTCCTGTGTCCATGAATCATCCCCACGCCTGCTTCCACTGGCACTGCCCCAAGGCTGCCCCCCATGGCTGCCACCCACAATCCCTCTCCCTGCCTGGTCCCCTGCTCTGGTCCCCATGAGTGTTCCCCCTGCCTGGTGTCCATACCAGGTCCCCAAGGCTGTTCAGGGGTCCTGGTCCCTATGGCTGGTCCCTACACCAGGTCCCCACACCTGGGCCCACACCCAGACCCCAGAGCAGGTCCCCAGACCATGTCCCTGCACTGGGTCCTCACAGCTGGACCCCACGACTCGTCCCCATCCCTGTCCCCAGACCCATCCCCATCCCTGCTCCCCATATGGGCAGGGCTCCACAGGCAGCATCACTGGGAGCTGGTGGGGCCACCCACACCACCATGGGGCCACCCCCAGCCTCACCCTCCCCAGCCGGGGGGGACGACACCCACCACGGCATCATCCCCATCCCACCGGGGCTTGGGGCGCTGCCCCGGACCCCATCCCTGGGGCAGCGCCTCGGCAGCCCAAGGAAATCCTGCCCCCTCCCCCTCCATCCTTTCTTCTCCGCTCCCCCTGTTTCTAATTCTTTCTCCTCGCCCGTAATGAGGGGATTACACGGCAAACTCCAGCAGGACGCCTTTGTGGGGAGACAATCCGAGTGGGGAAGGCAGTTCGGGGCTTTGTCCGCCGCTGCCCCCCCGGACCCGTGCTGGGGGGACATTTAGAGCAATTACTTGTCCAGAAAGTAACTGTCAATCATTCTTAAAGGGGAAGGCCTCCAATTAATAACCTCGTCTTAATCCTTTGGACTCATTTCCAATCTGCGGTGCCTTGGTGACATCTGCAACACTAAATAAAGATTCTCCCGAGCCTTAGCACGGCGGTTCTGTGACAAATAAGAAGACTAGAGGCAACTTTGGCGGCCAAAGCTGCGAGATTGGTGAGGTTGAGCCGCTTGTTTGGTTCCCGGGAGGGACTGGCAAAGTTAAATACTCCTGGAAAAGCCGAGTTGGGCCCAGCAGGTAACGCCGTTTTATTCCAATTCGGGACGAAGCGCCAAGGGAGGATGCTGAGGAAGGGAGGGGGTGTCCCCAGGGTGTGCCCGGGGTTGGGGACGGGGCTGGCACCCTTCCCTGGGGGCTTGGGAGAGGGTGCGGGCACCAGTCAGCGTCACTCGCCCCGATTTACCTGGGGCCAGGGGCAGGAGCCACCCACGCTCCCACCACCCGTCCCAGGCAGCCTGAGCCCAGGGAGCCAAATCCTGGCACCCAGATGGGCTCCTAAAGGCAAAGAAAGGGGTCCCAGTGGAAGCTGGGACTGTCCCGGGGCCGTGTCCTCTGCATCCCTGCTGCCAGGGAAGGCCACTTGTCCTTGCTGATGCTCTGCTGCTTTGCAGTACTGAGGAAGTGAGTTTTTTACCCACTTCAACCAGGGCTCGATGTAGTTTCTGTTGCCTTTTTGGGTGTCTGTAACAGCAGCTGTCCCCTCCCCCTGGCTGGCAGCCCCCACAGGAAAACCACGGGTTGGGGCATTGAGGAGATGGGGGGAAGAACCCTCTGGAGGCGTCGGGTCCTTCTGGTTCCCAGCACAGTTTTACATCTTAAGGGCTTAAACCCAAAAACTGCTGCCAGCATGACAGGGGCTGCAGGAGGATGTCCTTTGGGAGCTGGCAGTCCAGCAGCTCCCCCTGACCCAGCTCAGGGCCCATTTTCAGGTAGGATTCCCAAAACACTGGTGGTGAAGGCCTGGGGCTCCCGAGGCCAGTCCCTGGAGGATGAGAAACACAGGGTGGTTGGTGCTGACACCCCCAGTCTGACTCTGTCAGAGACCCCCTTCCCCACCCAGGGACTTCTGTGCCCCTGGCCAGGCCAGGGCAGATTGAAGTGGGGGGTCCAGCCCTCACCCCCAACCCCGCAGGGTCTGGTGCTGCTGCCTCCCTGCCAGGTCACTCCTGCTCCATTATTCTGCTGTTCTTGGCTCATTCCTGCTCCCAGGATGGGGTTTGCTGCTCCCTGGGGAGTTTTGGCCTCCTTTGCTTTCCGATGGGGTTGGGATGTGGGGACCATGGGGTTGCCCCCAGCCCTGCTCTGACCTCCACCCCTGCACCTTGTCCCTGTCCCCCCCCACCATCCCCCACCTCTTCTCTCCTCCCTTTTGCCCCCTCTTGTCCCCAGCCCCCTCCAGACTCTCTCACCCATCCCCTCCATGCCCATCTCACCCATTCCCATTGCCCCAACTCCTCTCAGCCCCCGTCCAGCCCCAGCTCCACCCCCATTGCCCCATGGGACCTGGCAGGGAAGGGCAGACAGGGTGTTCTGACGGGGTGCTGTGTCCCTCGGGGGGTCTGTGCCCCAGGCAGGGCTCTGGGTGCTCTGGGTGCTCTGGGTGCTCACCCCCCTCTCTCCTTCCCTTGCAGGTGTGGAGCTGCGCAAATGAGAAGCGGGTGAGTGAGAGCGGGATGGCAGTGGGGCACCCCATCCCCCCCTGTGTCCCCTGACCCAGAACACACCCCAACACTCACACAGTGACCACAGGGTCCCTGCCCCACCCAGCACCCCCTCAGCCCTGCCTTGGGGCACCCCAGGGTGCAGCAGCCAGCACCCCCACCCTGATTAGCAGCTCCCCTGGGGCACCCTGAGACTGCGGGGCCAGAGCCAGAGCTGGGTGGATCCCTCAGGGTACAGACACCCCAAGAAGGGCTGTGGGGCATCGGGGGGGGGGCTCTAAAGGCACACCCGCTGTGCTGCACTCACACTGCACACGCACCACCCGCGCTGCACCCAGGCCCTGTGTGTGTGTGTGTGTGTGTGTGTGTGTGGCACGTGCTGGGTGTGCAACACACACTGCAAATAACCTGCACTGCACACGCTGCACAGGCTGCACAGACTACACACAGACTGCACATACACACTGCACACACTGCACAGGCTGCACACAGACTGCACACACACACTGCACACACACACTGCACACACACACTGCACAGGCTGCACAGACTACACACAGACTGCACATACACACTGCACACACTGCACAGGCTGCACACAGACTGCACACACACACTGCACACACACACTGCACACACACACTGCACAGGCTGCACAGACTACACACAGACTGCACATACAC
>NW_016690470.1:242198-350915 GCF_001604755.1 Lepidothrix coronata
ACATGGCACAAACCACCCTGCACATGGCACAAACCACCCTGCACATGGCACAAACCACCCTGCACGAGGCACAAACCACCCTGCACATGGCACAAACCACCCCGCACATGGCACAAACCACCCTGCACGCACACCCAGCCCCGCACGGGCACACCCACACCGGGCACGTGCTTCACACATTCCCTCCCACGCTCAGCCCACCGAATGCACACCCTCTCTCGCACCTGCCCCTCGCTCCAAGCACCCCTGAGCACCCCACACACGCCCTGTGGGTGGGTCACACCCCACACCCACCCCGGCACAGGCACAGACACGCTGTGGTCACACTGCTCACACGGGCACTCCCCACACAGACACCCTGCATGTGCCCAGCCTGAGCAACACACAGCACCCACCCCCTGCCCGCCGCCCTCTGGGACCCCTATTTACACCCTCCCAGCACGAACTGATGCTCCTTTTCCCTCCCCACTCCCATTCGGGCATCAGCCAGGTCTTTGCTGGCAGGTCGGGGCGATGCAGCTCCTTCCCCTCACCCCAGGATTACAGCTTTCCGTCCCATTTCCATGTCTGCCGACATCCTCACGGTGGAAAGAGACCCTTAATCCCCAGCAAATACTGCAGGAAGATTTCAGATGCCGGATAAAAAGCTTAAAGATGAAACGTTGCAAGGGTTGAAAATGCTTATAAGCGTCACCAAAACGGTTATTAGCCGGGGGACGGCGCTGGGTCACTCCTGCAGTGCCTGGGGACTGACGCTGGGTCCTCCAGCGCTCCAGGGCCAGCCTTCCCCGTGGGAGAGGCTGGAGGAGAGGAGCTGGTCTGGAAGGAGGGACTTGGTCCCCTCCAGGGCGGGACAGAGGGAGCTCGGGTTAGCTCTCAGTCGTGGTTCTTTCATAAAATCCTCCACTTTAGGGGAAATCTGACTTTCAGCACCGACAGGTGCATTGGTCTGGTGGCACCTGAGAGCAGAGCCAAGTGCAGGGTGCCCACGGTGTCCATCTCCAGGACCCTGGGTCAGTCCCCAGGACACCACAGCCCTGGGATAACGCAGTGGCAGAGAGGATTATTCCTTTGCATAACCTGTTCCTGGGGCCGCCCCACCCTCCTGTCCCTCCATCCACTTGTCCATCTGTCCCCGTACCGGGGGTCCGCGTGGGGGTCCAACGGCCCCCCAGCCCCACTGACCCCCGCAGTCCCCCCACAGGTGCCACCATGTTCCTGAATAAGTGCGAGGGGGACCTGGGCGAGCTGCGGAAGCCGGGGGACAGCGAGGGCACCCCGCCCGCCTCCGCCGAGGAGGAGCAGCCCAAGAAGAAGCACCGGCGGAACCGCACCACGTTCACCACGTACCAGCTGCACGAGCTGGAACGCGCCTTCGAGAAGTCCCACTACCCCGACGTGTACAGCCGCGAGGAGCTGGCCATGAAGGTCAACCTGCCCGAGGTCCGCGTGCAGGTAGGGAGGGCACCCGTGGCCCCAGCACCCCGGGCCTGTCCCTGGGCCGGGTCAGAGGGACCCCCCGGTGCTGGAGAGCTCCGCTCCGCTCTCGGCTCCACTGCCGCCACCTCCCTCCGGGCCTCAGTTTCCCCACTGCTCGAGGTGGGTGCAGCAACCTCTGCAGAGCTGCTCCTGACAAAGCCAGGGAAAGGGTTTAATGCCTGAGCCTGTTTCCCCCATGGGGTCCCAGTTTGGCCTGTGGGGTCCCAGTTTGCCCCACAGGCCACAGCCTCCATTTGGGCAGGGAGATGGTTTTTAGCGATTGTTTTTTCCCCTTCTGCTGGGGGCTGCTCCCATCCCTCCTGCTGCTCACGTGGGAAAGCAGCCAAACCTTGGCTGATTGAGGCCACTCCCAGGTCTTTCAGGCTGGGAAAGCGCAAGATCCTCACAGATTTGGGGGTTATAAGCTTGTTGGAGCAGGGGGGGCAGTGGGGCTGGGGAGGTTTCGCTCCCTGGGCTGCAGGAAAAGGCTCATGGGGGAACAGCACAGCCTGAGAAGAGCCCAGGGTTCCACCAGTATGGTCCCCACCATCCCTGGACTGACATGGTGAGATCAGGGAGAGGGAAAGGGCCAGTGTGCTGAAGGAGACAAAACCCCTGCAAAGCAAAGCAGTAACCCCCACACAGAAGAACTGAGATCCCCAGGCCTCAGCCCCAGTCTAAGACAAGGCAGCCTTTTTTTGGGGGTGTCCAGACTGTAAGGACACCTCTGCTGAGCTCTCTGAGCAATGACCAGTTTCATAGAATCACAGAATCACTCAGGTTGGAAAAGCCCTCCAAGACCATCGAGCCCAACTCTTCCTCCAGCACGGCCAAGGCCACCACTAACCCACGTCCCCAAAAGCCAGATCCACATGGCTTTTAAATCCCTCCAGGGCTGGTGACTCCACCACTGCCCTGGTCACCCTGTGCCAGCCCTGGACAACACTTTTGGGGAATAAGTTTCTCCTAATATCCAACCAAAAACTCTCCTGGCACAGCTTGAGGCCGTTTCCTCTTGTCCTGTCCTCTTGTCCTGCCCGACCCCCACCTGGCTCCACCCTCCTGTCAGGGAGTTGTGGAGAGTGAGAAGGTCCCTCCTGAGCCTCCTTTTCTCCAGGCTGAGCTCCCCCAGCTCCCTCAGCTGCTCCTCATCAGACTCGTGCCCCATCCCCTTCCCCGCCCAGCTGTTCATCTTTCCTCCCCCTTTGCCTCTCACAGCAGACCCTGTGCCCTGTGCTGCTCTGGGGACATGGGGACCAGCACTCCAACGAGCTGTTCCCACAGGGCCAGATGTCACTGCTGGATTTGGCTCACTGGTCCCTGTCGTTCCTGCTGGATTTTGGTGTAACTATGGCATTTTAACGTCTAGAAGCTTTGACCCAGGGGTTGGGAAGGTCGGATAACACTACCCCGAGGGCTGCTGGGTGTCTGCAGGGCCAGGGTGCACATTTCCATGGAGCAGTGAGAGTAGGGGCTGTGTGCTGACCCCTCTTGCTTTCAGTACCTCAGAGATGTCCTTGGTCTCTGGGGCTTGTGGGAGAGCTTTGGCAGAGGTGTGTGGTGTGCTGGGACTGCCGGAGCTCTGGAGGGCAGCCCCTGTGCAATGGGGTACCCCATACATGATGCTGAAGCACTCCCTGTGGGGCAGAGCATGGGGTACAGCATGTGGGGCACACTGCAAGGGACCAGCTGGGCACGGTGGAGCTCACCCTGGCTCTCACCTTGCAGGTCTGGTTCCAGAACCGACGAGCCAAGTGGAGGCGGCAGGAGAAGATGGAGGCCAGCTCCATGAAGCTCCACGACACCCCCGTGCTCTCCTTCAACCGGCCCCCCATGACCCCCAACGTGGGGCCCATGAGCAACTCCCTCCCGCTCGACCCGTGGCTGACATCCCCCATCTCCAGCGCCACCACAGTCCACAGCATCCCCGGCTTCATGGGAGCCCCCCAGGCCCTGCAGCCCCCCTACGGCGGGCACTCCTTCCTCAACACCCCCGCACCGATGGCGCAGGGCATGCAGCCCATGGCCCCCGCGCCCTACCAGTGCGGCACCCCCTTTGTGGACAAGTACCCGCTGGAGGAGGTGGACCAGAGGAGCTCCAGCATCGCCTCGCTCCGCATGAAAGCCAAGGAGCACATTCAGACCATCGACAAGACCTGGCAGCCCATTTGATGAACGTTCCCCTCTGGCCCCTCCGGCCCCCCCGGCCCCGGCTCCTGGCCCCGGTGCCGGCTCAGCCCTGGGGCAGGTGAGGGAGGACAGTGGGTGCTCAGCAGGACCAAAGCCGGTGCTGGGCAGGAATGCCAGGCTGTGTCTTCCCCCCGCCAAGCCAGCACTGGCAGTGGCAGGGAAGCCAGTCAGGTGCTGGCAGGACCCTGCTGCAGAGGAGCACCCTGGGGGAGCCCGTTTGCCTCGCTGTGGCACCAGCATTGGCTGAGGATCTGGCCGAGGCTCAGGCATCCCACTGTGCCAGCAGGCCACGCACCACCCCCTGGTCGGACACCTCCTTTCCTCACACCCCTTCCCCTTCCTGTTATTATTAATTTTTTTTTTAATGCTGCAGATTTAAACAAAACTGAACAGAAAAGCTCTAGTTTCATAGGGAGTACTTGGGGGGACGTTTTAGCTGCATTGGGGCGTGGTGCTGATCCTGCCGGGTGATGCACTGGCACTGAGAGGACGGTTGTATCGTGAGTAAAGAGATAAGATGAACGGCTGCCGCATGCTGGAGTTGGGCACTGTGCCCTCGTTAGCACAGCGGGGCTGTCAAGCCTCTGCTGGGAAGGAATTTTATTGGAGGGCATGGGAGCACCATCCCTGGGCACCCTCCTGCCCCGCTCCCTCGGGATGCCATGTGCAGGGCTGGGTCCAGGGGTGGGTGACTCAGTCCAGCCCTGGCTGTGGGCTGGGACCAGCTTGGCTGCACTGTGGCCTCAATGGCTCATCACAGGTCACCTTCTCGACCATCCCTTGGGGGCTGTGCCCACCACCCCCCTGCCCTAACACTCCCCAGAGGTGCCAGTGGCACAGAGCTGCCAGAATTGTGCTGGTGGGAGGATGGGTGGCAGTGGGACCCCTGTGGCCCATGGCCAGGGCTGGCAAGGGGAGGGGGCCAGCTGGGAGCCCTGGGGTCTCTGCAGCAGGGATGTCAGGGTGTGCCAACCTTACCTCCCAGCCAGCAGCTCCTGCCAGATGGGAGCTGGTGGTGGTGACAAGGTGCCACTCCCCCAGGGGTCCCCAGCTCCAGGGGGACCCTGCCTTCCCACCCACCAGAGCTCAAGGCACAGCCAGTGTCACCTCACTGGCAGCAAGGGCCAGCAGGCCCCCCGTGCACGGCTGAGCCCACAGTGGCTTTGAGGTGCTGAAGCCCAGCTGGGACAGCGAGAGAGGTGGGCTCAGCCCTGGGTGAGCAGGAGCCCCCGGGTCCCTGGGGAGGCCAGATGAGGGCCAACCTGCTCCTTCCTCACACTGAAACAAGATGTTTCCCCAGAAATCTTCCTGCTTCGGACCCGACGGCAGCCACCAGCCGGGGCTGTGCTGGGGCAGCCCCGTCCCCAACGTGTCCCCGTGTCCCAGACCCCGCTCGGTGCCAGCGCGCCCGCCCGCCGTCCCTCTCACCACCCCCCCCGGGGGTCTCACCCCGATCCAAGACCCCCGGGGCCGGACTGTGACGTCCCCAGAGCCCCGGGGTCAGGCGGGTCTGGCCGGGATGCCAGCGGGCCAGGCGAGGCACTGACCCCGGCGAGACCCTTTTCCTTGTGCCCCGTCCCCCGGCTGCTGCTGCTCGTCTGTTTCGTTAGCGACAATTAAACCTTTAACAACCCATTAAACGCATAATCGATGCTCCCCGGCCCCCCAGCCCAGCTAATGGGGTGAAGCGCCCCGGCAGAGCCGGGCTCCGGCCGGCAGATAATGAAGCAACGGCTGCGGAAGTAATGGGGTTTGATCCGGGGGACGGGACGCGCTCAATGGGGGCTGCGCTTTTCACATGACATAATTGCCGAGGCTGGCGCCAGCCCGGGGCACCCCTCGGCCTCCCGAGCGCCAACAAAGGCCGGCTGGCGCGGGGAGCGGGAGCGCCGCACCCCCGGCTCGTTTGATCGGAGCCTAATTGGGGCGAGGGTGCTCCCCCAGCCCGGCCCCGCAACCGCCACCCCAGAGCGAGGGCGCGGAGGGGCCCCGGGATGAGGATGCGCCTCCCCGGCTCCTCGGGGTTGGGGGGCTGCGTGAGTTATTTAAATGAGCTGATCTGCATGAGGTGGCACCGGTGTGCCCGGCACATGGTGGCGGGGAGGGGGGGTGGCGGGGCGCCTTCGCTTTTGGTTCCCCGCATGCCCTCCCGTGGGTGCGCCCGGTGGCTGCTCCGCACTTCCTGCACGAACAGGCAAGATTTCTGACCCCAAAAATGCCATTTCGAAGCAAGGCAGGGGCAGGAGTGCCGAGCGTCCTGCCCGGCCCACTTTTATTGGTGTTCTTCCTGGTGGAGACCCACTGGAGCCCGCCACGGTATGTGGGGCTGCGTTTGGGAAAAATCCAAGCAAAATGGCATTTTTTTTCCCCCTTAGATCCCAATCCTGTCCTGAAATCACTCACTGTCAAGATGGGGCTGGTGCCTGGGGTCTTCCTGGGGGGACTAAGTGCTACGGGCAGCTCTGGGGGCACTGGGGGGTGCTCCCAGTCCCTCGTGGCAGAGCAGGAGCCCTCCTGCTCCCCCCCCCTCTAATCTCCTCCCATGGGATTTGCCCCCTAAGCTGCTTATTTCTCTCTATTTCTCCCAGGCCTGAACGAACCCTGCCCTGCCCCAGTGCGACGCCTCGCGCTCGCTGAGCCGTGGGCTCTGGGCACTCTGCCCCCGGGGCTGCCCGCTGGTGGCCTGGCACTGTGGGGCTGGCACTGCCCAGAGATGTGGGGCCAGCACTGCCATACGTTGGCACATGGGGCTGGCACTGCCATGCCAGGGGATGTGGGGCTGGGGCCAGCAGTCCCAGCTGTGCTGCGCTGCGAGCCCCACACCCCCTGGCACAGGCCAGGATGGGGCTCAGCCCCTCCCAACACCCACCTCTGTGCACGTCCCCTCCGCCCCCTCCATCCCCGGCCCCCCAGCAGGACAGATGTGGCTCCAGGGAACTGCGGTGACAAGGGGGGGCCGCGCTGTCCCTCTACAGGGCGTGGGAGCTGGGGACGTCAGGGCTCAGGTTCTCCTCAGGGGTGTTGACCCACGAGCTGCCTGTTGCCCCCCAGCTCTCAGAGGGGGAGGAGGAGAGGGGGCTGCGAGGCGGGGGGGGCGAGGCCGCCCGCTGCAGGTTGAGCTTGGCGATGAGCGGCCGCCCCACGCTCACCCGCTGCCGCTCCTCCACGAAGTCGTCCATGCCCCGGTAGCGGTACTGCAGGCACACGGTGAAGGCCAGCTCCTGCTGCAGGGGCACCGGCACCGTGGGCACGTGCCCTGGCATGGCCGTGGCCACATTATGCCCCTGACGCCGGCCCCTGCCCCTTACCCGCAGCTTCTGCAAGCCACAGATCCGGCTGTAGAGGCAGCAGGAGGGGCAGCCGAGGCTCCAGACAGGTGCCAGGGGGCTGCCCACCTCCTCCGGGCTCTCCTTGTTGGTGCACTTGAGGTCCACGTCCAGCTCCTGCCACGGGCGGCATCCACATGGAAACCACCACGAGTGCCCCAGCCCCATTCCCCAGCAACCACTCTGGTGTGGCTTTGGCAGCCCCATCCCACCTCAGGGATGTCAGTGAGCCTGGCCTCGCACTTGGTGATGTCCGTGGGGGCAGCCACCACCCGCGTGTAGATGATCATGATGTTGGAGAACTCGGCGGCGAAGCCCAGCTGGACGGTGACGCCGCAGTCGAAGCGGAGGTGGCGGCTCTCCGGCAGCACTGGGGAGGGAACAGGGACAGCAGGGCTGGGACCTGCAGGGGCTCTGGGCTGGAGCTGTACCCACAGGAGAGGAGACTGTTGGGTCACCCCAGAGCAGGGATGCTGACATGGTGGTCCTGCCTCCAGGCTGGTGGTTCTGTGCCAGCTTCTCCTCCAGCTGGGAGGAACCTGGCAGGTGCTGCCTGCAGCCTCTTCCTGCACCTCGGGCTGTCCCTGCTCCAAGTGCCAGCTCTGCACGGGGTGGCTGTGACTCACCATGAGCCTTGGCCCACTGCAGGTTCCTGGCAGAGGTCTCATCCCGGCCCGGGGGGCGGATGGGGTCCGTCAGAGCTCGTCTCTCCGAGAGGTTGCTGCGAAGCTCCAGCGCCTGCCGGCCCCGCGTGATCTCCAGCGTGCCCATGTCTGCCGTGGCACAGGGGGTCAGCAGGGGCCACCAGGGGATCACTGTCCCCCACCACTCCCCACTCACCCTCGGCCACCTTGTCCAGCAGCACCGTGATCTTCTCGTCCTCCAGCAGCCAGCGCTTGAGGAAGGTGACGAAGATGCCGTTGGAGAGCTCGCCCTGGCTCAGCTCATAGGCTTCGGCATCCGCACACCTGCAGGGATGGGGCAGCAGTCGGCTGCATCGTGGGCTCTGGCACTTCCCCAGGAACTGGCCCCCAACAGGACGACAGTCCTGGGGAAGCCAGAGCTGGGCACCTCTGGCTCCTGTTCCCATCTCACCATCTGGCCACCGTGCCAGGGACAGGTGGGAGCTATGGCTGGATCCTGGGTGCTTAAAGCATCACCAGCCCAAATCCCTGTGCTCCAGAGGAGCCTCAGGGCTTCATGCCCTCAGGGGCTGCCCAAAGCTGAGCAGTGCCATGGACACCTTCCCGCCCTGTGAGGGACTCAGGGCTGCTGTTTGCCTACCACCTCCAGCATTGAGCAGAGGGGTACAAGGAGGGGGGAGAGACACAGGCAGGGGGGCTGAGCCCCTGCCCCACTCTGAGCCAGGAAGGGAGACTCAGCCCCGCTGCCCACACTGGGGAGATGGCAGGAGGGACCCACGTGGCGTAGCCAAAGACGATATTGGCCGTGACCTCCAGCGCCCCGACCTGCGGGATGACATCGTCGTTGAGGTTCCTGCAAGAGAATGATGCTGGGTAGAGCCAGGAACTGCCCCCCTCCAAAGCCCACCCCAAGGCACCTCAGAGCCCAGGGGCTGCCCTGTGCCCCTCTGCCCACCCGTCGTGGTGTTTGCCAGCTCAGAGGGGCAGTGATGTTCTGGGGCGTTTAGACAAAGACAGTGGGTTTAGACGGAACCCCAGGGGTGCCCTGCACCGCTCCCTCAGGATCCAGCACCCACGGGTCCCTGTGCTGGGGTGTCCCCGAGCAGGTGTGTCCCTGGGGGGGTGGCAGGGCTGGGTCACCTCTTGCGGCACATGTCGAGCAGGAAGGTGTTGAGGCCGGTGCGGCGCTCCTGCATCGCCCGCAGCACCCGCTGCACGCACAGGCAGTGCGCCGACGTGTAGGCGCTGGGCGCATCGATGGGCACCATGAAGCTGTTGCCGAAATTTTCATAGCCGTGCCCGGCGTAGTAGAGCAAACCTGCCAGGGGGAATGGAGGGCAGGTGACGTGGTGACATCCCTGGACCTGCCAGCACCCTCCTTCTTGCTCAGTCCCTCCACCAGCACAGAACCCCCGGGTTCCCCCAGGCTGGAGCTGCCCTGGCGGGTGCTGTCCCACCATAGACGCCCTTGTCGAGAAGGAGGAGGAACTCGTTGACAGCCATCTGCATCTCAGCCTTGCACAGGTCCAGCAGCGAGACCACCTTGAAGTCGAGCTGGCGGAGGAGGGCACTGAGGGCATGAACGTCCACCATGGGCGCCTGCAGCTGCTTGTGGTGCAGGTAGTGCATGTTGCCGATCAGCAGCGCCACTTTGTCCGTGGCTGCAAGGATGGGAGAGGGAGGTCTTGAGAAAGGGGTAGGATGCTTCTGCTGTCCCCACTACCATTCAGCCCACAGAGGTGACACCCAACTGTGGCCAGCATCACTGTCCCTGGGTATTGAAATGCCCTGTGGTGTCCCTGCCTCGCTGATCCCTGAACCGTGAGGGTAGGGTTGGAGGTTGGAGTTAGGGATTTGGGTTGGGAGTTAGAGTGCTGATCCACTCTCCTGGTTAAGGCTGGGGTGCTGCTTTGCTCTCCCAGTGCGCTGCACCCAAAGAACCCCTGGCTCCTGGGGTGACAGTGGTGACACTGGGGACAGTCAGAGCCCCCCAGGGCCACCACCCCCTCCTGGGCAGGCTCTTACCATACAACTGGCCGGGATTGCCACACTCTGGGGAGCCTGTGAAGAGAGAAACACAGTGCCAGGGCCCTCCAGTGCCAGGGGAGCGTGGTGGGCCGAGCAGCATGGACCTGCCCTCTCTGCCCACACCTACCTCCATCCCCTTCCTGCCAGGAGCCTCCAGAGGTGAAGAGCCGTGGGCCTGTGGCAAAGGGGGGGTCAGGGATCCTACACATGGCAGCACCTCCCAGCATGGGCTGCAGCCACCCAAAACTGCAGAGCAGCCATGAGGGCTTAATGGGGAGCAGGGCAGGGTCAGGACACCCCATGCAGGGAGAGAGTCACAGAGGTTTGTCCGGGGCCCTCACCGATCTCCACATCTACCTCCTGGCTCCACACCTCGTGGAAGAGGTTGAACACTCGGCAGCAGTAGCTGCCCCGCTCGGCCGTTGTCACCAGCTTCACCTGCCAGTGGGACAGAGCGGGAGGCTGGGGTGGTGTGTTGGACCATATTGCACTGTGCCACACTGTGCCATGCCATGGCCAACACTGTGCCATGCCGTGCCACACCGTGCCAACACTGTGCTGTGCCACGGCCAACACTGTGCCGTGCCAGCTCCATACCTGGAGCTGGGGTGCCTGAGCCCCCTCCACAGGACGTCGGTTCCTGAACCACTGGTACTGGGGCGGGGGGTTGCCGATGGCTCTGCACTCCAGTGCCAGCGTGTCCCCCTCGGCCAGGCGGCACGGCCGTGGCTGCCGCAGGATCTGCAGCCCTGCCATGCTCGGGCAGTAACCACTGGCTGGGGAAGGGACAGGGTGGCAAATTCAGCACCCAGCCATGGCAGCGCTCAGCAGAGCTGCTCCAGGCCCCAAGTTCCTCACTCATAGGCCCTGGCACCCAGGGGTAGCATGAGGCATTGTGCAAGAGGAAGACACAGGGCATGTGGCTCCTCTGTGGGCACTGTGACCCCAGCAAGCCGAGAGACCCTTGTGGCTGAGCCAGTGACTGACAGGGCAAGCAATGCCCCTCAGGATCCATCCCTGTCCCAACGGGGCCAGCGGTGCCCTGTGGGAGCTGCCCTGTTCCCAACAGGGCAAGCGGTGCTGCATGGGTGCCAGCCAGGGACGCAGATCTAGGAGCCCACCTGAGCTGGGGCTGCCGCTCTTCTCCACCTGGACGTGGGCCCACCTGGAGAAGGCGAAGGTGGCCCCACAGTTCACCCGGCAGATGTACCACTCGGGCTGGCCCGGCGGGGCGGCCGTGTCGATCACCAGCTCCGGGGACGTGGCTCCAGGCACCTACAAGACAGGAGGTGGCCAAGGAGTCAGGGGTTCCCTCTTACCTGTGTGGGTGCCCTCGCTGTGGACAGGGCACGGGGGCCCTGCTCCACATGGCACAGCGGGGCCTCACCTCCCGTTTCCCACAGAACCACTGGTACACGAGCCCCGGTGGGCCGGTGGCACAGCAGGTCAGGGACACTCGTGTCCCCTCTGCCACCACCTGTGACTCCGGCTGCACCGTGATGCGGATCATGTCCTGGACTGCAGGAGAGGAGACCACTGTTCCACACCATCCCATCCCATTCAGTCCCATCCTATCCTGTCCCATTGTACCCTTTCCCATCCCCCCCCAACAGCCTGCCCAAGCCCAGCAGAGCCCAGCCCATCCTATCATATCCTCTGTCCTGTCCCAACCATCTCATCCTATCTTGTCCCATTGGTACATTCAGTGCCATCCCACCTCACCCATTTTATCCTGTTCCAATCTATCCCACCCTGCTCTGCTCCATCCTATCCTACCTCATCCCATCCCATGCTGTCCAAACCTGTTCCATCCCATCCCATCTGACCTCATCTCAGCCTGTCCCCCATCCCATCAGACCACATCCCATCCTACCTCACCCTGCCACATCCATCCCACCCCACCCCACCCACCCAGGACCCCTCTACCATAGCACAGCCCCCAGAAGGAAGAGCTGCCCTTCACCTCATCCGCTTCCTCCCGCCGAGCCCCCGTCCCCGGTGGTCCCTCCAGCCCCGCGGTTCCCGCTGCCCGTCCGTACCGGCGGCGCTGAGGACCCGGCAGGCCTTTGTGTGCCCCATCTGCTCCAGGCAGCCCAGCAGGTACTTGAGGGTGCAGTCGCGCTCGGCCAGGAGCTGCAGCAGGCACTGCGTGGGGCTGCCGCGGGGCTCCAGCACCTTCAGCGAGCACATCTCCAGCTCCTCGGCGCTGCGAGCGCCCGCGGCCGTCAGTGCCCCCTCCCTCCCGGGCCGGCGGGCCCCCGCCAGGGCTCTCGGCGGTGTCCCCTGCCCAGGGGATGGCTCTGGGGACCCACGCGCCCCTCGCCCGGCCCACGCCAGGGCTGTGCCCACCGGCGTTTTGTCACCCGGTCGGGGACAGCCCCCGGCGATGCCCCCCCAGCCCTACCTGCACTTGAAGCGTTTCTCAGCCCCGGCCAGCTCAGCCAGCTTGCGCCAGCCCCGGCCCGCGTTATCCAGGAGCTCACACAGCCGGGCCACCACCTCCTCGCCCAGGGCGCCGATGGGCACGCTCCAGTCCCCCATCCCTGCTGGGGACACCGAGGGGACGAGCCGTCAGTGAGTCACGGGGTGACAGGGTCCCACTGGACACCGCCGGGCACAGTGTGCCTCAGCTGGGAGAGCACCAGCATGAGCTCACCAGCGTCAGGTCCCCTCCTAGCAGGAGCCTGGGGAGGTGCTGGGAACCAGCTGGGCAGTGCTGCTGGATCTGGCCACCGGCAGCCAGCCAGGAATGTCACACACTCTCCCTCCGTGAACTGTGACAGCACCCTGGGGAACCCCACTCGCCCCCCAGCCTCAGGCAAGGAGCCAGGGCATTTTAACCCAGTCCCAAGAAAGGGACTTCATGGAATTGGGGTCCACAGAACTGGAAAGAGGGGATGTCCCCTTTCACCTTCCCTGTCCCTTCAGGGACCACAGAGAATGGGGCCCAGGGGCACCTCTCCCCCTGGCAGAGGCCCCAGTGGGACAGCAGCAGCCCCCTCGTTGGCACGAGTCCTCTGTGTGGTGGCTCCAGAGCCAGCACAAACCTTTCCAGGCCACCAAGAGGGGCTGTGGAGGGGTCAGGGGAGGGTATGTGGGGGTCCTGGGGCTGGGACCCATCTTAGCTTGCCCTGACCCTGGGAAAGGTTTTGACAACGAGGGGAGCATGGCATGAATCACGTGAACAGGGGCAGCACCCAGGGAACAGCTCCTTCCTCCTCCCCTCAGGTCCCTCCCCAACAACCTGCCCCAGAGGAGCACTTGCCCCCAGGACTGAGCTGCCCAGGGCAGCTGGGTGACACTCACCCAAGCAGGGGGCTCCGAGACGGAGGGCAGGGATCCAGGTGCTCCCTCTGCTCACCTTCTGCTGGACTTGGGGGGCTGGACACGCTGGAAGTGGTGAGGGGAGAGCAGGGCACAGGACAGGCCCGGCAGGACGGGCACTCACCGCGTGGTACAGCCGGATGAGTCCCAGCAGCTCTAAGGGTGTGCACCCAGCCCCACGCAGAGGAAATGAGGGCTCAGCCCAAAATCTGCCCCGGCCCCCGCGCTGCAGCACAGCACTTCTGCTTCCCCCCGCCTTCCTTCCTGTTGTGGGGCGTGTGGGTGCACAGCTGCCACGGGGTGCCCACGTGGGCACCCACCCACAGCCCCCCAGGGAGCCAGGCACGGCCCCCAGCCCTGCTGCAGGGCACGGGGCACCAGGGACACTGCTGGGCTGGGCAGGGGCTCCACCGCCCCCTCCTTGCTATGGGGGGACCTTGTGGGCGGCTGTTTGTCCCCACAGCCCAACTCGAGCCCAGGCAGGAGCCGCAGGGCAGCAAGTCCAGGATGGAGGTGAACCAAGGTGACGGGGGCACCTCTCAGCCAGGTGAGACCAACACAGGGGCAGGACCATGGCTGGGGAAGCTGCTGGGCTTTGCCAGGCCGGAGCCAGGTGAGGACAGGCAGGGACAGGGCAGCGAGGGCCCAGCTGCTGTGAGGAAGACCCTGCCTCCACCATGCAGCCCAGCCCAGCCCTTGCATCCCAGCACCACTGCTCCTGCTGCCAAGGGAGGAAAGCAGAGCAAGGGGCCACTATGTCCCCCCTCACCTTGCCTGCTGCCTGGCAGCACCACCAGAGCCTGGTCCTCCTGCCCCCAGCAACACAGGCTGCTCAGCCCCCAAGACCCCCAGCCAGTGACAACGGGGTGAGGGGGGGCATCCCCTCCCACCCCCCTGTGGAGCCCTTAGGCTGAGGTACAGACAGTGATGGAGCACGACCCGTGTGTGGTGTGGGCTCCCTCCACGAGCCAAAACCTGAGCTTCTGCCTTCGCAAACACACCCAGAATTTGTGTTGCCTCAGACCCTGGCACAGGGGGGACCTGCACCAAGCTTGCTAAGAGCCCAAGTTTTACACAGCCTTTGTAACAGATATCAGTCTCACTCCAGATTTATTTCTTGTTTATATCAAGTGACCAAAAGCAGGAGCAGGTCCCAGTGCCACCTGTGCTGGTGCGTGGGGCAGCCCTGAGCTTGGCAGCACCTAAAACTTCTTGCCCTTCTTCAACTTGTTGCGCTGCCACGTGTTGTATTTCCGCAGCCGCCTCCAATACTCGAGCGTGTCAGGGTCCAGCTCCTCCAGCTTCTTGGGGGGCCCGAGGTGGATCTTAAAGAGCCTGGGGGCAAATGCAGAGGATGTGAGGCTACGGGAAGGAGGGAAAAAGGGACAAGGACGGGACACAGCCACGGATGTGAGTGACCAGGACGTGCAGATCCCTCACCCCCACATCCACAGTGCACCCACTCCTGTCTCCCTGACCCCAGGAAGGTCCCTGGGCTGCAGAGGGGCAGTTGCCTCCTCCCAGAGCACTTCGCTGTCCCTGTGCCTCCCGGACGGCACCTCTGTGGGGACACGGAGGGGAACAGGGCAGCACCCACCAGTCGGGGTACTCGGAGTCGGGCTTCAGGGCCACCTCCGGGCCCTCCTTGAAGTAGTTGACCCCCATGGCGTGGGTGGCGAGCATGGTGGGGTCCGTGCACACCTCCGGCCCCTTCAGCGCCTCCTTGGGCGCGCCCTTGCCCTTGGCCTTGGCGGCTGTGGGGACAAGGGTAGGGTCAGAGCAGGGGCGACAGGGATGCGGGTGGGGGAAAGGACGGGGCTCGGGGGCAGGGGCACCGCGGGGCGGGAGCGGGGCTGGGTCAGGGTCGAGGGGAACCGGGTGTGAGAGAGGGAGCAGGAACAGGAGCGAGGGGCACGAGGGATAGAGACGGGGGGGCCCGGGGGACCGGGGGGACGCGGGGCGGGGAGCACGGGCAGGGCAGGGCAGGGCGGGGGCGGTGCCGGGTCTCACCGGGTTTCTTGGCGTAGCCGCGGGCCGGAGCCCCGAGCGCGGCCCCCGCCGCCCGCAGCAGCGCCCGGGCGGCCATGGGCGCGGGGCACGGCGGGACGGGCGGGGCCGCGCCTGCGCCTGCGCGCGGGCAACGGCAGCGGCGGCGGGAGCGGCCCGGCCCGGCCCGGCGGCAGCGACAGAGCCCGCCCGGGACCCGCCATGGACAGCGGCACCACCGCCATGGACTTCCAGGCGGCCCCCGGCGGCGGCGGCAGCGACGAGCCCGCCGAGCCGCCCGCCATGGACACGGAGGACGGGCCGGGAGCCCCTGGGCACCGCGCGGGGGGCGCGCGGCCGGACGGGCCCCCCCGCTCGGCCCCGCAGCCCGGCAGTGACCCCGCGCCGGAGGAGCCGCGGCCCGGCCCGGGACCCGCCGCGGCCCCGGAGCTCGCAGGAGGCGAACGGACCGGGCTGTGCCAGGGCTCGGGAAGGGCCATGGAGGCGGAGGCGATGCCCGCGGAGCCGCGGGGCTCTGCCCGCTGGGAGCCCAGCGCCGGGAGCGCCCCGCGGGGCACGGGGAGCTCTCGGGCCCCCGGCGGCGCCGAGCCCGCGGGCATGGAGCTGGATGAGACTCCCGAGACCCGCGGCCCCCCCGACACGGCCGGGTGGGCTGAGGACGCGCAGGACGAGCCCTCGGAGATCCAGGGGCTGCTGGCCCAGCTCGAGACCCTCGACCCCAGCCTGTGTGACCGCCCGCCCGCCCCGGAGCGGGGCCCGCCGTCCCCTTCGGGTGCCGGTGCCCGGCGGTGCCCGGGCAGGTGCCGGCCCTGCCCGCTGCACGTGGCCACGGGCCGGGGCCTGGCGACGCGTCCCTGCTGCCCCCAGCACCCGGCCTGTGCCCGGCCCTGCCACGGGCTGCTCTTCGCCGAGGCCGACCGGGAGGACTTGCTGAGCCTCCTGTGCTACGAGGGGGGGCTGCCCGAGGCCGGTGCTGAGACCCCCTTGGCCCGCTCCGATGTTCTGACTGGGACTAACCTGGAGATGCTGCAGGTCCGGGAGGATCCAGCCACTGTGGAGAAGCCTGAAAGGCCGGGGAGGCCAGAGAGCTCAGAGGAAGAACCTTCCGGCAGCTGGTGCTATGGAGAGGGGCTTTGCGAGGTTGATTCCACCTCTGAGGGCACTCGGGAAGGTTCGCCAGAGCCAGCGTGGGCGGCCCTGCCTCCCCCTCCAGCCCCCGAGGCAGAGCAGCCGCCACCTCCAGGCGCCGTGACCGTGAGTACTCCGGGTGTGGTGGGGCCGCAGGAGCCAGGACTTGCCCCTTGGCCCTGCTCCCTCCTCGGGTCTGGGCTGGGGGCGGAGGGGAGCCAGGGATTTCTTTCCTCGGGTCTTACAGGGCCTTGTGCTGCAAGTGTGCCCAGACAAGACCCTCGGTACCGGCTTTGGCTCCTACTGCCCTGAAGGCGGGGGGATACTTGCATGGCTGCCTGATTCGTGTGTGCCCCGGGGCAGAGGCTGGTGGGTCTGAACAGCCCCTCTGGCCCCTGGATCCTGTGCCATCCTCCCCTCCAGCCCCAGGACCCTGTGCTGTCTCCCCTTCAGCCCTAGGACCCTATTCCTCCCTGCCCAACCCTGGGACCCATTTCCCCCAGCCTCAGGGACGCTGTGCCATCACTGTGCCACTTCTCCAGGGCCAGGCAGGCTGAATCCCTGGGATGCCAACCACAGCCTCACCTGCTCTTTCGTTGCTTTGCAGAACAGGGAACCCCCATCATCCTGCCCAGCCTTCAAAGAGGGTGAGTTGCTTCTGTGCTCAAGCAGCAAGAGCATTCAAGAGTCCTGACCCACGTGCTCTGACCCTGAATGGGGGTGGCTGAGGGTCCCAGCTGGGGAGGGAGTGCCTGTCTCTGTGTCCATCCCGGGTGGCAATGTCGCTGCAGGCTCCAGATGGCTTGTTTGATGCTTTGTTGAGGAAGTTGAGGTGCTTCGGGGAGCAGGATGGGGGGATGCTCAGGAAGGCAGAACGGGATGCCAGGTGTGCCCAAGAGAAGGGGGAAGCAGCACTGGTCCCCAGTGATGCCAGGAACCCATGTCCCAAGCACTGAGCTGCTCTGCCATGTGTAGGAATGCAGCTAATGGGCAGTAAGAGTTGGTACCCCCAGTTTCAGAGGTAGGGGAGCAGCCCCTGCTCAGTCCCTCCCAATGCCTCAGTTCCAGGCCCTTGTGACCCGGAGGATCTGCTGGACGGTGTCATTTTTGGGGCAAAGTACCTGGGCTCCACACAGCTGGTCTCGGAGAGGAACCCCCCGACCAGCGTCCGCATGGCACAGGCCCAGGAGGCCGTGGACAGGATCAAGGTGCAGGAGGGGTGGGGGGCACAGCTGCCCCCAGCCTGGCCCCCTGTGGCCGTGGGGCAGCACTCGGGGCCTGCCCAGGGATACCTGGCTGTGGGGCTGGGACCCAGCGGGGTCCTGTGACCTCTCCATCGTCTCACAGGCACCCGAGGGGGAATCCCAGCCCATGACAGAGGTGGATCTGTTCGTCTCCACGCAGAGGATCAAGGTGCTCACTGCAGACACGCAGGTGAGCAGGAGTGGCAGCACCCGTGTGCCTCTGGGGCTGCTGGAACCTTCCTGTTCGGCCTCGGGACCTCAGCTTTGTTCCCACACTGGAGGGGTGATGCCCAGGGATGACCTGCAGTCGAGGACATACATCTGGGAGGGGAAATGTAATTCCACAGCCATCCTTTCTCGTGTCCTTGGCTCTCTGTGTGGCTGCACGAGGCTTCCCGTGCGAGCTGCGCCCTGGGGAGCTGCTGGGATCCCAGACCAAGCTTCAGGGAACCCAGGCTTGAAATCTTGGAAGTTTTTTGCCTCAGGATTACTTTCTGCATTATAGTAAGAGGGAAGGGCTGTCCTGTCCCCTGGCAGCACCCAGGGACACGGATGAGTCCCTGATGAAGGAGCTCTTTGTACCCAGTGGCACAGACATGGTTTCTGCCCAGCGTGTGCCAGGCATTTGCGCTGCATCCCAGCACCATTGCTGAACCCCTCCTGCTCGCTGGGCTAATGGTTGCCCACAGGGCTGAACGTCTCTGCCTGTGTCGCCCTTGCCAGGAGGCCATGATGGATCACTCCCTGCAGACCATCTCCTACATCGCCGACATCGGCTCCCTCGTGGTGCTCATGGCGCGCCGGAAGCTGCCCCGGCGGTCGGAGGTGGCAGAGGAGAAGCGGCTCTACAAGATGATCTGTCACGTCTTCCACTCGGCCGACGTGAGGCCACACGGGGGTCCCTGGGGAGGGCAGGGTGGCCGTGGGGTCCTGGGCCCATCCCGCTGTAAAAACTGGGGGTCCGTGCTGGGGGCAGCAGCAGAGACCCCTCCCTCCCCACAGAGAGAGGGCAGGAGCCCAGCCTGAGCATCTCTTTGGCACAGAGGGGCCCAGTGAGCAAAGAGGGGAGGATTGGCACCGTAGAGGGGCCCATTCAGGCAGGGAAGGAGCTCCCAGGGCCAGTGCCTGTGCTGGGCACTGCAGAGCATTGGGAGCTGTTGGCTGCAGCCCTGAGCCATGGGCAGGAACAATCCCTGTCGTTCTCCAGGCCCAGGTCATCGCCCAGGCCATCGGGCAGGCATTTGGTGTGGCCTACCAGCGCTTCCTGGAGGCCAACAGCATCGACCCCAGCGAGCTGAGCCCCCGCCAGTACAGCCGTGCCCTCGAGGACCAGGAGCAGTACAACGCAGAGCTGACCCACTTCTCCCGGCAGGAAAACTGCAAGGACGTAAGAGCTGCTCGGGGGAAGGAGGGCGTGGGGACCCTGCTGGCACCTCTATGTCATCCTCTCCATGGCTCCCTGAACAGCTGAGGTGCTCCCTACAAACCAGACCCCATCCCAGCCGGCTGTGAGCACAGGACACCAGTGCTGGGCTGGGGCATGTGCCCTTGGCTCTGGTGACAGTAACCCACCCATTCTGCTCCCAGGTCTGCATCCGGAAGCAGAAGGGGGAGATCCTGGGCATCGCCATCGTGGAGTCAGGCTGGGGCTCCATCCTGCCCACCGTGGTCATCGCCAACCTGATGCACGGGGGCCCCGCGGAGCGCTCGGGGGAGCTGAGCATCGGGGACCGCCTCATGTCCGTCAACGGGACCAGCCTTGTGGGGCTGCCCCTGGGCACCTGCCAGAGCATCATCCGGGTGAGCTGGCACGGGGCGACCCCCTCCTTCCTGCCACGGGGAGTGGCCTGAATGCTGGGATCCCCCCCGGTGCCCCCAGCTGTGGGGGCAAGAGTGCACGGGGGCTGTACCTGTCCTGTGGGCTGTGACAGTCCCTGCTCTGAGTGCTTGGGAGGAAGGGGTGTGACAGGGCAGGGACAGACCTGGGGACTGTACTTGATGTGGCAGGGTACGGCTGGGGTCCTTCCTGAGGAGGAGGGTAGAAGAGGAGGCAGGCACCTGTCTTGGAGGAAAGCTGTTGTACCATCTAGCTCTCAGGCAGGAAGGAGCTGAAAGCAAGGACAGTGTGGCCTCGGGGGCAGAGTGCGAAGTCTTGGGCTGGGTTTATAAGTTCTTGTCCCTGGATTTGAGCATGGCAGTATCCCTGTGTACCTCAGTTTCCCCATTGAAAAC
This sequence comes from Lepidothrix coronata, assembly GCF_001604755.1. Taxonomy (NCBI): domain Eukaryota; kingdom Metazoa; phylum Chordata; class Aves; order Passeriformes; family Pipridae; genus Lepidothrix; species Lepidothrix coronata. The sequence continues at coordinate 261,801 of NW_016690470.1, forward strand.
AGGTTGCTAATCCTCAGCCCTCCCATGAGCAACTTGGCTGTGTTGTCCCTCCACCAGAGCTGAACAGCTCTCCAAAATCTGACCAAGCCTCATCCCCCCTTCCAGGAGCTGAAGCACCAGACTGAGGTGACACTGAACATCGTGCACTGTCCCCCTGTCACCACGGCTGTCATCCGACGCCCCGACTCCAAGTACCAGCTGGGCTTCTGTGTTGAGAACGGCGTGGTGAGTGCCTGTGGGATGGGGTCTGCCCAAGGGACAGGCAGAGCTGGCTGTGCCCACAGAACAAAGCCCAGCTCCCCCATTCCCTGTGCCTGCCCAGGCCAAGGGGTCACAGTGCTCTGCTGTGCAGAGCAAAAGGCTCCTCACAACTCTCCTGCAGCACCAGTGGTTGTACCCCTCTCTCTGGTGCTCCTTAGCTGTTTGCTTTCTGGGTGGTGGCTTCTTCTTGGCTTTCTGGGTGTGACCCCAGTGACATTTGTTGCTGTTCTCAAGACCCTGGCCACTCCCTGCTCTGGGGTCTGCTGTGGCTGTGTTGTGAACTCAGAGTAGGGCGTTCCCAGGCCCAGTGGGAGCTGAGGGGATGGGTGGGTGGGCAGTGGAGGCGGTGGCACAGCTGCCTCGCACTGATGCTCCCAGTGGGACTGGAGATGTGGGTCTCTCCTGCTGCCCCAGGGAGAAGCTCAGGCTCTGCAGCCCAGGCTTGATAGGAGCAGGAGGGTTCAGTGAGTGGGAGCAACTGCACTCCCTGTCAACTGGGGGAAAAAGTCCTGGGGGCTGCCCTTGCCCCAGCACATCGCTCTGGTGGCAGCAATGCAGGGCAGTGGCTGCCCTCGCTGTGTGCCCGTGAGCTGGAGGAGACAGCACCCAACTCCAGAGCGCTGGCTGGGAGCCTGCAGGGGTGTGAGGGTTTGGGGCAGTGGTGGTGCAGGGCCGGGGCTGTGGGCACAGCCCTGATCTCACCAGCACTCCTGGCTCCCAGATCTGCAGCCTGATGCGCGGGGGCATCGCGGAGCGGGGCGGCATCCGCGTGGGGCACCGCATCATCGAGATCAACGGGCAGAGCGTGGTGGCAACGCCCCACGAGAAGATCATCCAGATCCTCACCGAGGCAGTCAGTGAGGTGAGCAGGGCCCCCACAGAGCAGCTGGGCTCAGAGCTGGGCACCAGCACCCTCCAGTCTGGGCCAGGGCCTCTGATCTGTGCCTCTCTGCCTAGGTCCACATCAAGACCATGCCAGCCTCCACGTACCGCTTGCTGACAGGGCAGGAGCAGCCCGTGTTCCTCTGAGCCACTGGCCATGCCTTGGACAGACAGGAACAAGCCTGGAGGGGCAGGTCTGGCTTTGCCTTCTGCCCCAGCCCTGCGTCAGAGCCCTCAACAGGACGTGATCCTGCACCTCTTCGGTTTTACTCAGGACAGAGAGGGAGGCTCTGGGGGCTGATACCCAGCTTGAGCAGTGTCAGGGCCTGTGGTGCCACAGTTTGGGCACCTCCCACCCTCCACTCACGCCTTCCTGCCTCACAGTGCCTGCACAGTGCCCGCACAGTGCCTGTCCTGCTGCTGCTGGTGGGAGAAGAGGGGACCCCACGTGAAAGGTCCCCCCCATCCAGTCATTGCAGATTGTGCTTTTACACTCACCAACGGTGCCTTTCCCCAGGTGAGGATGGTGCTGGAAGCACAGCTCAGCTCCAGAGCTCAGCTCAGCACAGCCCCAGAGCAGTGCTGACCCTGCACACCTCTGTGTGGGTGCACCACTGGCACTCCTGAGGGACACCCAGAAGCTCCCAGACTCAGCCTTAAGGGCAGCAGCACTCTTGGCACCTGCTCCTCCCCTCTGGCTTGGCCAGGGGCCTGCTGGGGTGCAAACAAACCCCCATTAGACCCGTTGCACCAAGCTGGGAACCTACCTCAGCTTCTCCCTGGTGCTGCCTTGAACTGTTCTGCACGCACACCCCAGCCTGGGGCCTCAGCCCTTGGTGCAGCAAAAGGGAACGTGGCACTGCCCAGCCCCACATTGTGGGATGTTGGGGCCCCAGGGAACCCCCTGAGGATGTGCCTTTTGGTGGGTGGCTCTCTGGGCCCCTGAAGCCAGGGCAGCACTGACCTGGCTGTGCCTGGATGCTTGGCTGATGTGAAAATAAAAGTTGTGGGAACTGTGGGAGGCTCCATTGGCAGAGCCCCATGCAGGCTGCAGTGGAGGAGGCTCAGCAGGGCAGTGCCAGGCCCTGATTCCTGCTCTGGTGGCTCAGGCAGGGCAGCCACCAGCACTGGTGGCTGGGTCTCATCAAGGCCACCCTCCCTACATGGTGTGCCCTGCATGGTGCCACCCAGCATGCACAGACACAGCCTGTCCTGATCCAAATGTCCCTTTTATTTCAGTAGCAGCAGCTGTGGCCAAAAGGGAAGGAGGCACTTTGTGGTTGGGCCCAGCCCAGTCTGGCACTACCTGGACTGTTACCTGGACCCAATGGCACAGGGCTGTGGCAGGGCTGGCCCATGGGGACAGGCCAGCAGTGCCACTACACATCTGTGGCTGGCCCCCACTCGTAGCCTTCATCCTGGTCCGAGTCATCCCTGGCCTGTGTGAACCTCTTCCTCACTGCCTCGTGCGCGTATTCCCTGGGGGGCAGAAGCAGTGGTGGTGGCTCTGGCACCCAGTTGGGCCCAGGCTGGGACAGTGCCCTATGCAGGCCCTCCTCAGCCCTGGGCTGGCTGCCACCCCCCTCCCTGCAGTCCCAGGGCACAGGGTACCTGATGCTGTCGTAGCGCTGGCCTTGCTGCAGCTGCTTGGGCACCTGGGGAGGAGCAGAGCAATGAGGGGTCAAGGACAGGGCAGGGGTTTTGCCCTGGCATGGGGTGTTTGCCCTGGGGATCCAGAGCTGAGCATGAATGCACAGCTGGACCCTGCAGCAGCTCCCTGCCTGTGTCATGGGGATGGAAATTATACCCCAGAGACACTGTGGCCACCCCCTTCCGCCCCACCAGCCCCTTGTACCAGTCTGGGGGGACCCACCTTGTCACTCTGGCCATGTCTTGGGGACATCTGTGCTGGCTCAGAGGAGCTCAGGCCGTGGCTTGGGGACACTTGTGCTGGCTCAGAGCTCAGGCCATGGCTTGGGGGCAGCTGTGCTGGCTCAGAGGAGCGGGCCAGCCCGGGCTGGTCGTAGGCATCCTCTGCCTCGCCGTCAGTGTAGGCACCTGCCTCGCCATCCGTGTCCTCGTAGTCACTGTTGGCGTGGCTGTCACAGGTCAGGTAGCCTGAGGGCACCGTGCTCGGTGGGTTCAGCAGTTCCAGACTGTCCTCAGGTGCCACATCTGCCTGCGGGGTGGGGATGACAGAGACTTGGGATCCCAGCTGTGGGGGACAGTTGTGCAGCCCCAGCTGGCCGAGCCTCACCGCAGGGATCCTGTGCCCTGTACCTGCTCTGCCGTCGTCCAGATAGGCTGGCTTTGCTGCGTCCTGATGATGTCCTGGATCTGCTGGAACCAGGCATTGCCACTGCCGCTGAGGTGGATGGTGGCTGTGAAGAGGTGGCTGCAGTACTTCTTCATCTTGTTGGCCTGGGCATAGAGGCGCCGGGAGCTCTTCCTGGAGTCGGGTGCCAGCCACTGGCGCATGGCCTTGACGCCCGGCCGGCTCTCGGGCTCGCAGAACACCACCACGGGGTAGTACTGCACGTAGTTGAGGCGCTCCACGGCCGAGGGGGTGATGTCCAGCAAGGCGTGCTTGCCCTGGGGCAGGGCACGGCCGTCAGCCCCGCTGGGGACAGGGACAGAGGCCGTGGGCTACCCCAGGCCCCGCCTGGCTCCAAGGACAGGGGAAAGGTCTCTCACCTTTTCTGCAATCTGCTGCACCGAGTCCAACTTGATGACCTTGGACGATGCCCCATCTCGGGGCACGCTCGCTGCAGGACATGGAGACGGGGTATGAGAGGGGCTGGGGGAGATGTGACACGTCCAGCAGCCCCAGGCTGGGCCTGGCCATGCCTGGCACCAGGGCTGTGTCCCTCAGGGAGAGGGATGTCTGGAGCCAGGCTGGGATTGTGATGCTCAGGGCAGGGAGGGCGAATGAGCCCAGGAAGGTGTTGGAGTGTCACAGAGAGGGGGCAATGGGCAGGGTCAGGACAGAGTCAGAGGTAAAGAGCTCCCACAGGTCCTGGGTGCTGCAAGTCTGGCTGCTGGATACAGTTTCCCACAGGGGGCACTTACGAGCGATTTCAAACAGCTCAGGCAGCTCCCGGCTCAGCTTCTGCATGGCAATGTCTGCGATGGGGCCCAGGATCACCACCGGCCGCTTGAAGCTGGCTGTGAGAGGACAGAGGGGCTCAGGGGGGCTGGGGGTGAGGGCAGAGCTCCCAGCACATGGACATCCAACCCCACTCCTCATAGTGCCCACGGGCCTGGGACTCGCCCCACTCGTCCCAGGAGAGTGGAGTCCATCAGCACCCACAGAGGGGCAGCCCTGGGGCCGATGGCACCCGGTGGGTCTGGGCAATGGGGACACAGCCCTGGTGCCCACCTTCCTTCAGGACCACCCTCTCGTACGGTGGGTAGCGACCCTGCTTTGTGAGGGCAGACAGGTCTTCCCGGCTCTTCCGCAGCATCTTCTTGGCTCCCCTCAGGCCCCGCAGCTTCCAAAACTCAGCCCGTGCCCCGGAGGGGTTGGCACCAGACGTGGTTTTCAGCACTGACTCCAGGCTGGCAATCTGCTCGGCCCTGAGAGAGGAGAGGGCTCATGACCTGCAGCCTCTGGGTTTACCTCCCACTTGTCTCTCTGGGTTCTGAGGAGCGGGGCAGGACAAGCCAGCATCACTGCTCAGTGACACGGCTGAGTGAGTCCCCTCCCTCTGGGGCCTTGGACAACCCAAGCATCAGCTGCCCCATCACTCCTGAGAAGGGATTTCACCAGCTCATTCTTCCCCCTGCTGCTCCACCAGCCCGTGCCCCGCCTCTCACTGGGCCCACCATCCATGTCCCTGGCTCACTGGGGAGCCTTCCCCAGCTCTGCTCATCTCAGGGCCATTCCTGGCTCCGTCCCTACCTGCTCTGGTTGGGGATGATGCCCTTGTCCTGCTCCTGCAGGTCCCTGCCCACGCGCACAGCCAGCCAGTTCCCCAGCCTGCCGCGGTACATGGTGTCCAGCACGTGGAACACGTCCCCGCGCACGAAGCTGAGCCCCGACGGCGTGTCCTTCTCAAAGTCAAAGTGTGTCCGGATGTAGAACGAGTCGCCCACGTTGGACGAGATCATCTTCCTGTAAACTGAAGCCCAGGGTGAGAGGGACCATCAAGGGAAGAGGAGGAGGAGGATGCTGGAGAGGAAGGTGCTGGAGGGATTTTGGAAGGAGTGAGGGAGCCTCCAGAGTGGCCCTGCCCCTAAGGAGGCTATTGAGGACACATTTTCCTCCCATGGCTTTCTCAGGCAAGCTGGACCTGACGCCCCCGGCACACACTGCCCTCTCCAGGCTGAGCCATGGTGCCAGAAAGTCCCTGTTCTTCAGGATACCAAGGCACAAATGGGGCTGGGATGGTCTGGTCCTCTCCCATCAGCTTTTTGGAAGAGGAGGAGGGGTTGTGGGGAAGGAGGACCACCCTGCAGGGGAAGGAAGGACTATGGCAAGTCCAGCAGGTCTGATGCTTGCCCAGAAGAGAGAGGATGGAGAGGCACAAGTCCAGGTTGAGTCTGGTCATCACTCACTGTCCGGCTTGCTCTGGGTCCACAGCGTGACCTCCTCGCCTATGGGCAGGGCCATGAGGTGCTCCACGGCCTCCTCACGGGTCAGGTGCTGGAAGCTGGTGTCATTCACCTGCCACAGAAAAGCACTTGGACACAGCCCTGCCAGTGGGATGGAGGGAACGGGCACCAGTGGGGCTTCCAGGGACAGCAGTGCCCAGGGCAGAGTGGGAGAGGGAACCAGTCCCTGTCACCCAAGTGCCTGCCACAACCCCAAGTGGGCCTCTGAGACTTCAGAAAGGGTGTTTGGACCCCACCGGGTGTCACCATGGTGCTGGAGACAGGACTGACCCTGCAGACAGTGCCCACAGAGCCAGCCCAGCAGGTACAAGTTATGGGTACCAGCACTGACTGAAAACGATGCCCAGCAGCAGAAATCCAAACCCCAGGGGATGTATCACACCCAACAGGTGTGACCACACCCAACAGGTGTGACCACACCCAACAGGTCCAGGTGCAGCAGCATTCGGAGCCGCTCCCAGCCCGCGGTACCTGGAGGATCTGGTCCCCCTCCCGGACGCCCTGGCTGTCGGCCGGGCTCCCCTCCTGCACGCTGGACACGAAGATGCCCACGTCGTTGCCACCCGCCAGCCGCAGCCCCGCGCTCTTGGCCTTCACGAACCGCACGACCCTGGAGTCGGCGCTGTACCTGCCGTGGGGAGGCACAGTCAGCCCGGTGGTGACACGTGGGGACAGGGCAAGGGGCCACAGACCCTGTAACCCCAACCCCATGCCAGAGCAGATCCCTGTGTCCCCCCAGCCGTTCCCTGCCACCTCTCGCAGACGTACCCGTCCTTGAGGGCAGCTCGGGGAGCAGTGTGGGGGCTGTGGTCATCCTCCTCCACAGCTTCCAGCGGGTCTGCAGGAAGGAGAGCTGGTGAGGAGCAGCAGTGGCTATGCCGAGGCACAGGGAGCCCTGGCATGACTCTGCCAGGGGTTTGGACAGCAGATACCCAGGAGCCCAGAGCCCAGAGCCCCCTCAGTGCCCAGTGCTGAGCCCACTCACCCAGTCCCCGAGCGTTGGCCATGGTCACCTCGGCCACAGGCTCCCTGGTCGATCGTCTGCTCTCCCTGGGACAAGGTGGGGCAGGATTTAGGCAGGGCACAGGCAGGCAGTGCCAAGTGGGCAGTGGGACAGCAGAGCAAGCTGGGGATGGCAGTCCCACCTCCAGGGACAGTGCCTTGGGAATAGAGAACCAGCCCCTCCAGACAGGTGGAGAACACAGCAGATCTGCCAGGGGAGAGGGGCTCATGGGGACAGCGTGGGGCTTACGGTGGTGAATTAATCCTGGCAGCAGCTGGAGATCGTGGGGAAGCATCAGGGGATGGTGGATGGGACAGCTCGGAGTCGATGTCGGAGATATCTGCAGCAACAGGAGGGAAGATGCACCCGTGACCATCCAGTCCCTGTGCTGTGTATTTGGCCCCTAGTCCCGTCACCGTGTCCCCTCACCGTCCATCCGGGAGCTGTCGCTCTGGCTGTCCACGTCAGGGATGTTCACCAGGAACTGCCGGTGGTCCCGGAGGATGAGCAGGGTCAGGATCCCCTCCGTCCGCTCAATGAGCTGCTGGGTTTCAGCCAAGGACATGTCCTGGCTGGCCACCCCGTTGATCTGGAGGGGCAGAGTGGGAGGCCTCAGGGCACCTGCTCTTGGGAAAGCCACCCCCAGGGAAAGCCTCACTGGAAAGGGGTACTTTGACTGCCATGTCCCCAGTCCCTTCCCAGTCCCTCTAGCCCAGCCCCAGGTGCCACAGCTTCTCCTGTCCTGGACCGTGTCCCTGCCCCTGGCTGCCTCCCAGTATATCTTCATCCTACACAGAGGAAACAAATTAGCCATGCTAATTAACATCCACCTCCACCTGCCCAGGGCTCTGCCTGGTGGCAGGAGCTGCACAAACCCCTCAGACACCTGAAGCTCAGTTTTACTTTGCCCTTGGCCTGCACTGCCCTTCCATGTGCTGGCCTGGAGCCAGGGAATCAGGCCCCAAGCGGACCCTGGGGCTGGGATCTCCCTGAGTTGCAGCAGCTTTTCCCAACAGTTTGTAGGATGTAATCCCTTCCATTTGCCACAGAGTCACTTTGGCACTGGTTCCCAGTAGCCACAGGTCTGCCTGGCCCAGGTGTGCAAACCAAGGGTCTCCCTCCCTCTAATTCCTCCTCCCCAAGTACTTGCAGCATCATTTCACCTGACAAACACCTGAGCTCCTTGGGGACTGTCACCTGGCAGGGACACACACTCGCAAGGGGAGACCACACACCATGGGGAGAGCAGGGTGGACACACCCCTGCTGTGCCAATGGGACAAGCCACCAGCCTGGCAGCACAGGGGCTGGTCCCCAAGAGCCCCCACGGGGTCCTGGGACAGGCAGGGGGACAGGGCAGGGAGTGGACACCAGACAGAGCTGCCTCCAGCAAGCCTGTGGCTGGGCCCTGCAGTGACACCAGGCATGAGCCCCCCAAAGAGGGGCAGATGAGACCTCCAGTGAGTGCCGTGCACCATGGGGGTTCCTATACCTTCAGGATGAGATCTCCCTCCTGTAAGGAGCTGCCCTTGGCCGCCAGTCCACTCTCCACTATGTGCTTGATGAAGAGCTGACTCCCCAGCTTCACGCCATACTCTGCAGCAGAGAGAGCTGTGACGGTGGCAGAGCCAGGCAGATGCAGGACCCCCTTGAGATCACCCCTCACCACCATCTCCACAAGCCCTGGCTCCCCTTGGGGGAGTAGCAAGCCCCAAAGCTGAGCTCTGCAGCCCCAGGCTGAGGGCAGGAGGTTTGGTGCACCCAGCGCAGCACACACTGTCCCCTCGCTGCAGCCAGACCCTGGCACCCACCCTGCCATTGCCTCCTCCCCGGGGAAAGGCACAGCCAAAAATCGGGTGACAAAACCCAGGGACAGCGGGAACAGGAGGGGCCTCACCTTCGTTCTGCTTCTGCTTCACCAGGACTGACGTGATGGGCTTCGTGGGCACGTCCTGGCGCGGCAGCCGCTTGAAGCCTGACACCAGGGCCAGCCCGTTGGTGTCCCCTTCCTGGCCAAAGGCATTGCTGGGGTGGTGCCCGCTGTGGCCCCTCCGATCTGAGCCGCTGCCGGGACTCTGCCTCCAGTGGCTGCTGTCCTGGCTTCGCCTCCGGCTCCGGCTCCGGGACACCGGCCTGTGGTGGCGACGGTCATCGCGGTGGTGGCCAGAGCTCCTCTCACTGGACGAGTCCCCATCGTAGCCCCGGCTGTGGTCCAGGTCATCCCGGGAGCGCTGCAGGGCTGGATCCCCCCTGTGCAGCCCGTCGTCCTCATCCGAGTCGTGGTGCCGGGGCACGGCGGGGGACCCGGGGCTGCTCTTGCTCACGGGGAGGTGAACCTTCCTTGGTCTTTTCAGTGTCTGCAGGTACAAAGTGAGAAGCAGATGGTGGGTGCAGCCGTCTCTGCCAGCTGTGCCTGCAGCAATTCCCAAGCCCTGAACAGGAGCCCTTCTGTGTGTGACAGGGCCCTGGGATGGGGACAGGCACGGTGCAGCCCCGCACACGACAGCAGGCCCTGTCCCACCACGGGACACACTCACAATGTTGGCGATCTTGCCGCAGGTTTTGAGTGTCTGGATGGCGAAGGAGGATGAAACATTCTCCATGGAAAGGCCGTTCACCATCACAATGTGATCCTTCCTCCTGGGAAGGAAAACACAGCTGTGCTCTGTCCTGGGCACAGCCCCCAGCCCGGGGAGCTGGCGGGGCGTCGAGGGCACCCCAAGGGGACCCCATCCCAGCCAGGCAGGGTGACAGCAGTACTGGCCCTGTTCCAGCAGGAGGGATTCTCTGTCCTTCCCACCTTCACTGGCAGTGGGCACCCCCCGTGCACCCACGTCCCCTGCACTCACTGGAGCCGGCCCATCGCTGGTCCCCCGGACACCACGTCCGACACAAACACCGCCCTGTCCCCGGTCGTCCTGTTGGGATGGTCCCGCCCTCCGGAGACGGCGAAGCCAAAGCCCCGCTGAGGGTCCTGGCAGGGGTGGGTGGGCAGACAGGGGTCAGGCAGAGTCGACCCCACAGCCCCTGTCCCCTCCCATGGCTGCCCCAGGCCATGCTCACCTTGCTCAGCGTCACCGTGTGCTGCTCCCAGATCACCATCTCCTCCATGGTGGGCACCCACCAGCTGGGGAGGGGGACAGTGGCAGCCGCCTGGCAGGGGGGCTCGGACCAGCTCCGCCTCCTCTTCGCAGCCCCTGGCCCCTTCCTCACTCCTGCATCGGGCTGCAACAAAGAGCAGCAGCAACGCTGAGCTGTGGGCACCGGGGACAGCAAGAGTGGAGGGGACAGAGCCCTGTGGTGCCCGGGCACCCACCAGGGCACCGAGACTGCTAATTGTGTCACACCCTGAACAATTAATTGTTCCCCACATGGCAACTGGCTCTGGAACCCAGAGCTGCCTCTGTGCAGCGTGAAATCAACCCCCCGGGGGTCCATCTCCATCCCCTTGGGCACATGTCCATGGAAGTGGAGGTTTTACACAGGGCAAGGTCAGGACCCATCTACATGGGACTTCCTGTCCATGCTATCCTTGTGGCCTTGCTCCCCACCCTCGTCCTGGATCTGGCAGACCCCAGGGTGCTGCTTTGGATGGTGTTTCAGTGCCTGCCCGCCCTCTCTGGGCTCCATCAGCTCTGCCAGCTGCTTTGGCAGCACCTCTGCCCCTGCTTCACCCTTTGGTTTTCCCCAAATCCAACATTTTCCAGCTGAGATAGACAAGCCTGACTGACACAGTGACATCACCTCCAAGCTGAAACTCCTGGGATGGGCCTGGGGATCCCCTCCACCAGCTCCTGGCTCCCTGAAGGGAACATCAGCATGAACCCAGAGAGATGCAGGATCCCATGTGGGTGGGGGAGGTAGCAGGGCCAGAGCCTCCTGCCAATCCCCGTAGGGTGGGACAGGGAGAGGCCAGTTTGATGAGGGACTCACAGAAGCATCAAGGCTAGAAGAGACCCTCAAGATCATCAAGTCCAACCATCAACCCAGCACCATCATAATCACCCCTAAACCATGTCCCCAGCCGCCTCTTGAACATTTCCAGGGGTGGTGACTCCAACACCTCCCTGGGCAACTTATTCCAAGGCCTGACCACTCTTCCAGTGAAAAAAAAATTTCTAGTATCTAATTTGAACCTGCCCTGGTGCAACTTCAGGCCGTTTCCTCTGGTCCTGTCACTTGAGAAGTGGCAGAAGAGGCCGATCCCCACCTCACTACACCCTCCTTTCAGAGTCATAGAGAGCAGAGAGGTTCCCCCAAGTCTCATCTTCTCCAGACTGAACATCCCCAGTCCCTATATGTGGTGGTTTGGACCACCACACCATGGCACACACTTGGCCTGTGGTGCCCCAGGGCTCTGGGGTGGCTGTGCCAGGGGCCCTGCTGGCTCCCAAAGTTGGCTCAGTCATCCTCGATCCCCAAGTTGGTACCACAGGCAGCTGGAAAACTCCACAGCTCCTTTGGGAATAGGCTGTGGGACAGCTTTGGTGGGACCAGGAGGCATCAGATATGCCCTGTGGGCAGTGCCAGAGGTGATGCCAAGCAGGGATCCGGTGGTGGGCAGCCAGCCCTGGGCAAGCACCACAGCCCAGCCCCAGCACGAGGACTTCCCGTGGCAGCCCCCGGCTGGAGCGATGCTGGGACAGCCCCCAAAATGAGCCCCAGCTCAGCCCCTGAAACAAGACCCAGCTCCCTGCAGCCTCAGGGAGGGCTGGGGGGAGCCCGGTGTAATCATTCACCCGGGCAGGGCAGGTGTGGAGAGCAGAGTCCAGACTTCTTCTCTGCTTCCCCTCTGCGTCAGAGCTGCCGAAATCAGCCCGAGAGCCTCCCTGGCAGGCACCAGTGCTCACCACGTGGAGGGGGACACGTGGGCCTGGGGGTGGCTGGGGCTGGGCAGGACCCCAGTATGGTGGCACCCACAGTCCTGTACCAGCGCTGGGAAGACTGGTGACAGACAGGAGCCCCCAGCGTGGCAGTGAGGTGGTTTCAGCCGTGTCACCAGAGTTGGCTGGTCTGTGTTTGCAGGCTCCCAGGGCACCTGCAGGTGACATGGTGTGAGCCACAGGTCCAAGGGACCCCAGCCTGGGGCAGCCAGAGCATCCCCCTCCCCAGGGTGATGATATCTGCTGTGCCAGAGCCGCCCCTGCTGCCACCCAGCACAGTCTCGCATTGTCCCCAACCAGCTCCCACTACTGTCCGTCACCAGGGCACCACAGTCTGACCACGTGCCTGCGTCCCACTGCTGCCCGTGGCTCTCCGTGGGCAGTGGCTGGGGCAGCGTGGGGATGGCAGCAGGTCCCGTATCACCAGCTGGCACCAGCAGTGCCCACAGTGCCACCAAACCCCAGCCCTGTCCCCCGTCGCCCCCCCGGGGCTGGCGCAGGGCCTGTCCCAGCCAAAGGCCGAGGCTGGCAGCAGGAGGAGCCGGCTCAGCCGGTTTCCGACAGAAACCAGCCCGCACTTGGAATGGCCCCGCCGGGAGGGGCAGTATCTGGGCAGAGCTGACCATGGCCCGGCCCAGCCCCGGGCACCGACAGCACCGGGAGCCCCACACGCCCCGCTCTGCCCCAAACGTGCACCGTGGCAGCGTCTTCCAGGGATTTTAAAACCAAAGGAAGCTGGGCTGTGCCAGGGTAGCTCGTTCCACTGCCAGGTACCCAATTCAGGGCTGTGCCTGGCCCCGGGTGACACCGCCAGCAACACCCACCGTGGGGACAACAACGAGTTGGGGGGTCATTTATCAGAAAGTGACACACCCTGCCCATCCCAGCCGTGCCCCCTCCACCCACATTCTGTGTTCCAACCCCCCCATCCCGCTGATGGGGGTCCTCAACCTGGGACTCCAAAGCCTTCCCGGGATCAGCAGGGTCCCTGCTCTAAAGCAGTGCTGCAAAACCGCGAGACCCTTCTCTGGTCCTAGTCATGCAGCACCGGGGGCCCAGATCCCCCCAGAAGTTACTCTGTCCCGATCCCACCCAGACCGACCCCCTGCTCTCGGAAAAGGTCTCTGGAAAAGCTAACCCAGACCGAGTGTAAACCAGTAGGAAAGAGGCACGTCCTCCAGCCCCGGGGCGTGGAGCTGTGATCCCCCGGGGTATCTCCCTGTCGTGGGGCAGAGTTCCAGGAGGGTCACCGGGTCCTGGAGCCACCCAGGGAGGGACAAAGAGTGGCCGGTTTCCCCACGTGAAAGCACGGCTGGGTCCCCTCCCCAGCCGGGAAGCACAGCCGGCAGATCCCCGGGGACAGAGTTAGGAACTCACCGAGCCTTCGATCCGACCAGGAAGGAGCTGAGCTCCCGGGCTGGTGGCAGAGGTGTCACTCCAGGGTGCCTTGCGTAACCCTTTGTGGCCCAGGCGCTGCCTGCAGGAGCGAAGGATAACGAAAGGGGTCCTAGGGCAGCTTCCCGGGCACAGCAGGACTCTCGGAGGGCTGTCCCTGGTGTCCTAAACCGTGCTGGTGGCTCAGGCACCGACACTCACCCCCCTCCCTGCCCAGCACGGGTACAGGCTCACGGGATGCTGGCGGTGGCTGTGCCTGGGGTCGAGGGTCCTCCCCACCCATCCTGGCCCTCTCCAGGGACGCGGTGGGACTCTGCGCCAACTCACGCCGCCCCGGACCCCTAAACCCTCCCAGTGTCACCCAGTGTCCCAAGCGGTGACAGGGACGGAGGCCAGCCCGGGGCTCCCTGTCCTGGGGGATGTGAGGTAAAAGGTGCCCCTGCTGATGGATGCTCTCCCCTCTCCTCTCCTCCCCTCCCCTCCCCTCCCCTTCCCCTTCCCTGCCCCCACCTGGGGACCAGCCCCTCGTCATCCCTCGTCCCGCGGGGTCGCTTTCCTGCGGTGACAGCGGTCAGGTCCACGCCGCGGCTCTCCAGGGGCCGGTACCGCTCCCAGCCCAGAGCCGAGGCAGCCAGGGGGGACCAGTTCCTGCGGAACCCCCCGGCCCGCAGCCGCCACCGCGGACCCGGGGCCATGCCTTCCCCTCCGCCGCACCGGGGGGAGCCAGGAGCCGCTCCTGCCGCTCCCCGGGACCAGCCGCAGCCGAGAGCCCCTGGGGCGGGGACCGGCGCCGCCGAGCAGCATCATTAGCGCCGGTGGCTCCAGCGCTGCCCCCGAGCCGGGGCTGACCCCGCCGGGACACGCGTGGCCCCGGGGCCGGGAGAACCGGCGGGGCCAGCCCGGGCTGACCCGCGCCCCGGGGCTGGCCAGGGCCCGAGCCGGGCGGCGCCACTAGATGGTGCCGCGGGGCCGGGAGGAGCCGGACCCGGCCCGGACTGCGGAGCGGCGGCCCCGGGGGAGGGAGCGTGTCCGGGGCCCGGTGCACGGCAGGGCCAGCACAGCCCCGGAGGACAGCGCGGCTCCCGCCAAGGCGGAGGCCGGGGAGGCGGTGCCCGGCAACGGGAGAGCCTCGAGAAGGCGCCGGTGCCGCGGGGACAGAGCGGGGGAACCGGCACCGCGGCGGGACCGGGGGCGCGGGCTCCGCGGCTGGCCACGCCCCCTTCAGGGCCACGCCCCGTCGGAGCCCCGCCCCTGCTGCCGTGGCGACAGAGAGGGCCCACCCCTCTCTGCCTAGCTCCGCCCCCTCGGTGCCATAGCCACGCCTCCGCTGCCATGGCGACCAGTGAGTCCCGCCCCCACCACCCCGCCCCCGCTGCCACGGCAACCTGCCGGCCCCGCCTCCGCTGCCATGGTGACCGCAGGCCCCGCCCCCGTTACCATGGCGATTTCGACCCCCCCCGCTGCCATAGTGACCGCAGGCCCCCCCGCCCGCCGGAGGGGCCGCGGCCGCGGCCGCTCCCTCCCGGTGCGGCGGCCCCGGCCCCGGCCCCGGCGCCGGCCCCCTCCGCCCGCCCGGCCGGGCCCCACAGCCCGCCGGTGACCGCGACAGCCCATCGCTGCATCGCAATTAAAGCCGGCGGAAGGGCCATGTGGTGCTTCCGGTGCTGGCGGGGCGTGTCCAGCCGCGGCACCTCCCGCGCTCCATGGTCCGCGCCGCTCCCAGGGTCCCTCGCGCCGCGGCCGGTAGCCGGGAGGAGCGCGGAGGCGGGCACGGGCCTGTCCGGGGCCTGTCCTGCCCCGGGCCTGGGCCTGCCCGCGGCCGCCATGGAGCTGGAGCTGCCCGAGGAGGTGGAGGGCTCGGCCGCGGCGGGTGCCGGTGCCATCACCCCGGAGGCCGGCGTGGGGGGACCGGACGCGTCAGGAGGTAACGCGCTGCGAGCACCGGGGGCCGCCCCCGCCCGTCCCCAGCCCCGGCCGGGCCCCTGCATGTCCCCCCATGTCCCCCGCCGGCCCGCAGTGGTTCAGCCCAGCCGTACCCCCGGCCGGGCGCCCCCGCGGGGCGCCTGGAGTGGTTCGGTCCAGTCCCCCCCTGCCCGGAGAGCGCCCCCCCGGGTACCGCGTGGTTCCGTCCAACCGCCGCTTTCCCCCCCCAGGGCGGGGATGGTTCCGCCCCCGGCCCGGGACTCCCGAGGGGCCGGGGGGGATCGGGGAGGGGGCCGGGATGGGCTCCCCGCGTCCCCCTGCCCCGGCTGTCCTGGAGCAGCGAGCGGCAGCCGCGACCCCCGGAGCACCGTGCGGGGCACAGGCCGCCCGGCTCCGGGACTGCTCCCGGTACCGATCCTGGGGGGGCCGTGGCGGGGCCGTGCTGCCCCTTCCCTGCTCGGGGCTGGGCCTCGGGCGCTCGCAGGCCCCCGGGTTGCTGTGGGGGCCTGAGCAGCGGGGGTGGGTCCCATTTGTCAGTGGCCAGAGTGGGCTTGACCCTGGCAGCGGCATTGGCAGGAGGTTGGGGGCTCTCGAGCGGCAGGATGGATCCGTGGGGCTCTGCCTGTGCACCTGCCCCCGCCTCTGCTGCTGCCTAATTATTTCTAGTTCATTAAGAGCCTCGGGATCGCTGGCTGAGCCGAGCGCGTGATGTCCCCGCCGCTGCCGGGCTGACACGGAGCTCCGGGCACCTGCCGAGCCCGGGGGATGCTCACGGCGTTTGGCTGTGGGGTGACAGCGATCCCTGCGTCGTCAGGCCTTTAAATGAGCATCATCAGATCTTCCGAAAACAACCTCATCACGGTGGAAGCCGTGCTCGTTTCACAGACGCCATCCCCGCACCGTGTGTGTGTGTGTGTGTGTGTGTGTGTGTGTGTGTGACGTGTGATTTTGGGTGAGATGCGGAGGTTTAGGGGAAGGGAAGGTGTCCCCGGCCGTCCCAGCGGTTCCTCATGCTGCAAGGAAATGAGGGGCTGGCAGTGTGCAGCCAACCTTCCCAAGGCTGCTCGCTGTGCTCCCGCCCACCCTCTCCTCTTTTTGGGAGCATTCTCCCAGCGCAGTGAAGGTTGGCTGGTGATGCCAAGGGAACCTCTTGCTGATCAGGGTCACAGAACCATTTGGGCTGGAAGGGACCTTAAGGCCCACCTTGTTCCACCCTGCCTGCCATGGGC
Organism: Lepidothrix coronata; assembly: GCF_001604755.1. NCBI lineage: Eukaryota > Metazoa > Chordata > Aves > Passeriformes > Pipridae > Lepidothrix > Lepidothrix coronata. The sequence goes on from NW_016690470.1 coordinate 277,990, forward strand.
AGGGACACCAATGAACAATTAAAACATTGTCCTTCTGATTTCTTTGTCACTTTTCTGTTTCTAGGGAGGGTAGAGGGTTGTAGCTCAGGACTAGACAAGGTGTCTGTGGAGACTGTTGCTCAGCAGGGGTTTAAGCAAGGAGCGTGTGTTTTCGTTCTTCCCTGAGCAAGTAAATCTGAATTTATGAACCTGTGGGCTGTCTTACCTTACGCTGATAGTAAAAAAAGATGAAACGGAGCCAGTAACCTCACCGAAGCTTTGATTTCTGGAGTCAGGTTGCTTTTACTCCTCACTTGGGTAGCGTCCAAATTGTGTCACTTGGCCTCAGCCGCACTTGCAGCCGGAGCTCCCGGGGGGCTGGGGACAACCTGCAGGGCAGCCCGTGAGTGTTTTTTGCTGGAGGAGAGCAAAACCCCCAGGGATGGAGGTGGCCCTTGGCGGGGTGTGCAGAGGCACAGCTGCACCCACGGGGGTGGGGGGGGGCTGTGCTGTGGGTCTGGGGCCGTCACTGCGCTCCCTGGTCTGAACTGGGTGACAAACCCTGTTCAGCACATGCAGCACTGGCGCCTTTGCTGCTGTTTGGAGCAGCGGTGGAGGTGCTGAAGTGCTCATGACACACCTGTACAGGTGCTTCGTGCTGCTCGCCTTGTGCTCACCACTCTGCCTGCCTGTGCTGCTGATGGAAGGTCACCAGCACAGCTGAAACCTGCTCCTGGCTGGAGAGGAGGTGGTGTGTGCTGTGCTCTGAATGGAGGTGAGGGGTTAATCCAGAGAGAGGGGTGGTGTGTGCTGTGCTCTGACTGAAAAACCTGACAGGGTTAATCCTGACTGTGGGTCAGGTCAGCAAAGACCTTCCCCAAGCACTCAGTAAATATCAAAGGGAGCCAGTTAGTCTGGTACAGGAGCAAAACTGGATGGAGGAGAGGGACTGAATCAGGAAAACCTTGGCAGTAGTATGACTTAAGGTACAGAGAGTGTTCTGAAAGGAACTTTTGGAAATCTCATGCTTTGAGGGACCAAACCTCACTTGGTGCCAGCAGCTGGGCTCATGTATGAACACAGAGGCCCAGTTCATCACTTTCTGAGACCTCGGCTTTGAGGTTTTAAAAAGTTTTGTGACCAACCGTGTTTGAAAAGCAAATTTCAAAAAATCAAGTGGGTGCAATGTCTGCTGTGCCTTCTCCCTGAATGTGCACCCTCATGCCCTGGGAAGTGGCTGCAGGGAGTGTAAGGGGCTGTTCCTGGGTTCTGGTGAGCTGTTGGCAGGAGCAGAGACACAGTGTGTGTGTGTGGGGTTGTTCAGGCTGTGGTGCCTCAAGCACAGGAACAGTTGGGTGAGGAGATGGCACATCCCCATCCCCTCTACCTGGGTGCAGCTGGAGGCAGAGGGTCTGGAAACCTCCTTTTTTCCAAGGGGGGGGGTCAAGTTATGCAAGAGCTGTTATTGCAAAACTGACAGCAGAGCTGGTCTCCTCCATCTCCTTGCTAAAGTGGGAATTCTCAGGCTGATGGGGAGGTAAAGCTGACATTGGACTTATTTCCATCACTCAGGTCTCTTGTTACACAGGTTGCTCTCTGCCCATCACTTGTGGCCCAGAGCTGGGGCAGACGCCTCCAACGTGTTCTTCAGGGTTGGATTCCTCTGCTTTAGGGACCTGAAATGATTTAACAAGGATTTACACTCGTGTTGGACAGTTGTCTTGCTGTCCCTGGAGCTGGAGGAGCGAAGTGCAGATCCCAGCCCCAGCCAGGTGTGCTGGTGGCACCTCTGTGGCCACCTCCAAAAAGCACTGGGAGAGTGCTGATTGCAACAGCCCAGGAAGGGTACTGCAGCTCTTCCCCCTTCACAGTGATAACTTTGAAGTGACTTTTGAAGGGTGGCTGGAAGCAATTTTTCCAGTGAGCAGATTAGAGATAAGAGAAGAATTCCACCCTGTGGGGCATAAGCAGTTCAATCCATACCAACGGGGATGGAGAGGGGAAATTGGAGAGAGCTTATCAGCTTGAGGAAAAATCAAATGTAAACATCATCCCCAGCATGATTATGGTTCACAGCTTAGTTTGATGTCACATGCCTGTGTGCCGTGAAATGGTGCTGGCAAGGATGATTACAGAGGGAGTCAGCCAGGCAGGAACAGGCAGAAAAACACCCCGCGCCTTGAACTCTTAAAGACCCTGCAGTTACTTCACAATCAATAAGTCGCAGCTCAGCTGCAGGGAAAGAGGAAGGCAATGGAAATAGAATTCAGGCTGTTCTGGCAAATTAATTGTTCTTTAAGATATGAATCAGCTGGAAGCACACAGGGAAGCTGGGATGATGGGCCTGGGAGCTGGGAAGGGCAGGGAGATGTGGGCACTGCCCGGAGGGTGCTGAGCCCGTCGGTATCCGTGTCAGGACAGGCTGGAGAACGAGTCCCCAGGAACGCAGGGCAGGGAGTGATTAATCTAATTTTCATTAACCAGCATTTGGCACTGACCTGTGTGTAACAGCCTGTTCCACCACTGCTGGGGCTGGGCCTGGCAGAGCTGCCACTGCCACGTCCCACTTGGGAGGCTCATGGGCCTCTCCAGAAGGGCTCCTCAGGGAATGACCTGAATGGATTCACTATGAGCATAATTTGGGAACTATTGAAGTGATTCACTGACATGACCATTATGGGCTCTTGCCAGATGACAATCTTAATAAATATGGTTTTCCCATATAAGGTGGTTGCAGCCTGAAAAGCAGCAGCAGGAATTCCAGCACTCTCTTCCTTCATGGACCCATCTTTGAGTCGGCACCAGTCGAGTCCAGAAATAGTCCTGCCACAGCTGTGTGATACCCTGACAAAGACTCGAGAGCCCTTCTCATCCCTTGCTGCTTCAGCTTTGTCATGTTTGTTTGTTCCTATCCATCCTTTTGGGCTGCCAAGCTTATTCCCTTTACCACGATTAATCTACCACTCCTGGCAGGTGCCTCACCCCTGACATGGATGTGGTACCCTGTGTTCACTGGGACCTGCTGGCATGAGGTCAGTTCAGCTGTGCATGTGGGAACTGCAGGTGTTATGTGGGGATCATTAACTTGTGACTCAAAAATCAGAAACTGTTGCACCTTTTGCACTGCACTGTAGCATGTCAGAAGCAGAGTGAAAGTGAGAAATGTTTGCTAATCCCAGTGCAAGGAGTGTTGGCTGTGCTTGGGTGGGAGTGAACACTCAGTGCTCCCTCCAGCAGCGTGGAGACAGAGCTGCTCGTGGTGTCACTGGCAGAAGATGTTCCCTCTTCCATCCTGGCTGCAGGAAAGCAGGAACCAAAGTGGGTCCTGCCTTCCTGGATGGTCTGATCCCATGGGTGTACCCTCCTGGTTCTCACCCAGAGCCTGAGGTGCCGGGGAGCTGATGGGGGCAGTGGGTATCAGAGCAGGCTGCTGGTTTTTGGACACGCTCTCTGGTTTAACACAGAGGCCTTGGCACCTCTTTTGTTAAAGATCCGTGTGTGGGGAGAGGAGTGACTGTGAATGTTTGAATCATAGAATCCCAGAATGGCTTGGAAGGGAGCTCATCTCATCCCACCCCCCTGCCATGGGCAGGGACACCTTCCACTAGACCAGGTTGCTCCAAGCCCCATCCAGTCTGGCCTTGAAACTCATAAATAGCAGCAGAACAGCAGGAGATGGCTGAAGTGGGGTGTTTTCTTTCCTATTAAGTCTTTTCAAGTCTCCAGCCAAGACCTCTGATAGGCCCCTTTAATTTGTTTAATAACCCAGTGACAGTGTTGTTGTCCTTCAGCCCTCTCCCAGGCCTGCAGGCTGGGTCGCCTTGTGACTAAGAAATTATGTTCTTGGGCATGTTCACATCAGACAGACTGACTGATCAGAAGCTATTTTGAAACATTATGCAGGTGCAAAGCCCCAGTTGTTTGGTGTGGATTTCCAATAAGTAGCTACTGTTATATATACACACACACACACACACACACATCTTCATGGTATTTTGCCATTTCTAAATCCATCTGTGGCAAGTGCAGGAACTCAAAGGAGCAAAATACTGTTGTTTTTTTGTAAGCCTGGCAAAGCAGAACTCCCGGCCAAGCACACTCTGGGTGTTTGCTGCCTGCTGAGGGTGTGTGTACAGCCACTTGTGTTTTCCTCTAATAGGAAGGATGCTGGGATGAGGACACGTGCTGGGAGGAGCCCCTCACGAGGGTGATGGCTGTTCCACCACGGGAATGCCCATATGGCCTGGAAAAGACGGGAGCACAGCAGAGGGGGAAATCAAGGCACTGCAAGGGCCTGGAAGCCAAAGGCTGTTTAATGCTGAAATGAGACAGCAAAAGCACCAGAAAGAAGAGGGTCATGTAAAAAACCAAAGTCATGGCTTTTGTGAAGTGGGTTTGGTCTTGATCCTCATCACCAGGGACTGTGTCAGCAGAGCCTGGGTGTTGCTCACCTGCCCGCATGGGGAGTGTGTGCCAAAGGAAAAGCATCTGCTGGCTTTCCCAGGCTCTCCACCTCCTCCCCGGGTGGCTCACAGACAGAGTCCCTGGAGGGGGAGCCTGGCCTCTCCAAGAGCCCTGCACGAGCCAGTGATCATAAGGTGAGGTTGGGGCTTTGCCTTCTTTAGGTAGGTCTCAGTTCCTCAGGAGCCTGGCACTTGTTTGTTTGAGTTTTTCAGTGTTGCCAATAGCTGAGTTAACCTCAGGACTTTCTGGGAAGCGTTTTCTGTAATTAAAAAGCTAAAAGTGATCAGAGAAGCTTTTCTGTCACTTCGTCTCCTCACCCACATATTTAGCAGAAAATGCTGTCAACCCCTAATTAAGCGTCGTCTTCTCCCATCGTGTGTTCTTGTGGCTTCCCCAGCTTACGTGTGGGTTTTGGCACTGGCTTGTGGTGAATAACCCAGGCTGAGTCAGAGATGTGCTGTGGTGGGTAGGGAACCTGGAGCCTTTGACATGCTGGGTTGCCCCGGGTGTTCACAGCCTGGCCGATGCTGCTGGTCACCACAAACCATGGTGGGAGAGGCTCTAGGAGAGGCTGTGAGTCTTTCACTCTGAGCTACCCCTTTGCTTCTCTTCCAGCTTTCTTTGGATGCAGCAAACCCAGCGCTCTTTTTCTAATTCTGTTTAAAAACCAGAAAAGTGTACAACTAGGGAGTCAGTGTGTGATGTGAAGGGTTCTCTTACTGTCTTTGCTGTGACACAGAAACAGGCTGGAGTAGTTGATGTGTGAAGAGCAGCAGTGTTATTTTATAGCATGGAGATGGCATGTTCTTTAGAGATGCATCTCTGGCAGATGCCTGTGAGAAGAGCTGTCCCTCTGGATAACTGCTCAGCTCTGCAGCCTTTGGATCTGGAGCTGCAGAAAACAAACCTCACCATGTCCAGCCACTGCCTGTAATGGTTTGCAGACTCAGCGAGAGGGCCTGGTCATCATGTCCTGTGTAATCAGCAGTATCTGCATGTTCTCTTTGCAGAAATTGTCACTGGAAGGGGTGGGAAAGACTTCCTGGGAGAAAAGAGAAGTTGGAAACCAGCTGTTTGCTTCTCTGACACTTCCATCATTGCAGACCTGCCCGTTGCATGAGGAGTGTTTGGAAGGCAAGGGCCCACGTTCCAGGAGCACACCTGTAGCTGCTCCTGCTGCCCAAGGCACTCGTTGATCCAGCAAAGGGAACCAGGTCACGGCCTGGGGTTTGTCACAAGACCAGCCTGGGCAGGTCCACATCTGCGACTGAAAGGGCCTGGAGATTAGCTGAGCATGGGAACAGCACAGGCAGCAGTGCCTTTGTTCTGGGTGAAACAGCTCAGTCTCCTATACTGGGAGGAATTAATGGATTACAAGATGAGGGCAGCTTTGCCTTGTTTGTGGTCATTAAAACACAGCAGCGCTGCTGGGACGGTGGCACCGAGGCCGGTGGGGAGCTCAGTGCCCGTGAGACTCCACTGAGTTCAAACGCTGCTTTTCCCTTTACTGCACAATGTTCCACCTCTGCCAGCCATGCAGGGGTTGAGGTTTGATCCAGCCTTTGCCATGTGCTCCAGCTGCCACCGTTAAGGCTTTCCTGCCCATGTTCTGGACGTGCCGGGGTCCCGTTGATTCCTCTGGAGCTCTCACATGGGGTGGGTGGCTCCTGCAAAATGAGTTTCCTGTGCTCCGAGGGTCTGTGTAGCCCAAGTAGTTGTTAACTCTTCATTTAAACCCAGTGATGCTTTCTCTGACAAAGCTCTGTCAAACTGCTGACTCTTCCCATTCAAGTTGTCTGTGTTCCTGTGCCGTGGCAGACACCTCCTAATGTCTTCTCCAGAAGATCTGGTAGCGCTTTGACCTCAACCAGCTCCCAGAGGAAAGGGAGTGCTGGGCTGGGAGCCAGTCGGGTCTCTACTCCTTCACTGAATTTAGTAAATCAGAGTAATTCCGCAGCTGTTTCATGTTTTTTCCGTAGGAGGCAAGGAGATCTGCTGCTTTTGGGACCGGGGAGCTGAGTTCACAGTCATTTGGCAGGGCCGGTGTTGGAAGCCTGTCCTTAGTGTGACCCAAACTCTGGGCACATCAGGATGCTGCCCCCCAAAATGGGCGTCTTGGATGTGTGAGACCGTGTTGGTGACCATGTTGTGGTTCTGCAAGGGTAGAATTAGTCAAGATTGTTTTGCCTGTTCACTTGCTGCCTGACAAGATGTTGTTTAAATTGCCATTTAGTTTTTTCTTCCCTTTGGAGTTTGCCATTCTCAGTTGCTGTCACCCCAAGTACATGAAAGTCCAGATCTCCAGGGGCTGAGGTGACCACTGAGACCAGTGAAGCACAACCTGATGGAGCTGAGGACTGACACAAAACCAGCGTAATCTCCATTAAAACAGGATCGTTTGCAAAATCAGTCTCTTGTGAGTTCAGGCTTGATGCCCAGACTTGCTTTCTGCCTCCCTGGTTAAGGCTGGGTGCACCCCATGGTGGTGTGTGCCACCTGGGCAGAGGGTTCCTGCCAACCCTCATGGGGCAGCAAGGCCAGGGAGGAATAGGGTAGGGAGAATAAAAGCAATTCTCCCGTGTATTTAAAGTAGGAGTAATGTAGGTCACCTTAATCTGTTCTCCCTCCTCCCCTTCCTGTGGGATGGGAGAACATCCCGGCCATGTGCTGCAGGGGATGGTGAGGTGGGACCACCCTCGCCTTGCTGCTGTCTACTTGTGGAGCATCCTGTGACCTAGGCAGGCTTCTCTTTTATTGCCTGCCAAAAAAATCAAATAAAGCTCTCCAACAGTAGGACAGAGCAGTGTTGTTTTTGTGCATGACATGTATGGCTTCAAGGTGTTCCCAGTTATTTTTTAGGGTGGAATTCCTGATTCGTGGGTGGAACTGTGATTCTGTTTAAAGGACAAATTAACAGCATCCTCCTGAGCTTGTAGGTATTTACCTGGTTTTTCCTCAGCTGCAGTCACTGCACTGCTTCAGACACTGTTCTGGTGCTGGTCCTGTCAGCTCTCTGGTGATTCAGTCGGCTCAGACAGGCTCCATGTGGATTTTCATCTCATTCAGGGCTGTCTGAGCTCAGGTAATTAAGGCCACTTGACACCAGTTTGAGCAACTTGAGTGGGAGCAATTTGGGTTGGTGCGTGAATACAGCCCACAAAGGGTTCAGAGCACTTGAGGAGTATTTTTATGTAACTGGCAAGTTTTGAGAGATTTTATGAAATCCTTCCAGAGCTCAAGACTCATCTCCAAAGTCCTGCAGTGCTCCCAGCAGGCGGCAGTGCCTGAAACCAGGGAGTCATAGAATGTCCTGGGTTGGAAGGGACCCAGAAGGATCCTCAAATCCAACTCCTGGCCTGCACAAGACAACCCCAGGAATCCCACCCTGTGCCTGAGAGCGTTGTCCAAATACTTCTTGAGCTCTGGCAGAGTTCAGGTGATCTCAGCCACGTGCACATCAGTGATGGAAGCACCAGCAGCAGTGTGTCCTGCTCACATGCTCTGTCAACAGATCTTGGGGGGTCACTGAGATGGGACATGGCTGGTTCCTGCTCTTGGAGCCCACTCAGTTCATTACTGAAATGGATCCCACAGAGGGGGCAGCACACCTCTGGTGTCCATTGATTTTACTTGAGGTTCTGAAGAACTGAGGGGTTGAAGAAAAACCTTCAGGCTTGGCATAAGGCCTAGAAACACAAGTGTGCATTGTACAAAGTAAAATGAAGGTGATGATCTGGAGCCTCCCACGGCCACCAGTCGGGTCTTCCCGCTGGATTCACCACTCTCTTCTGAGTGTAGGGTTGGGAGCTGGGGCTCACATTGGCTTTGTGACACTGGTGGTATTTACCACATGGGTCAGTGGGCAGAGAGGGAAGAGCCCTAGGCAAGGCAGAAGGGATGGACTTTGTTAATTGCTCTAAAACATCAGGGAAAATGTGCCCACGTCTTCGTGCTGCCATGTCGTGTTTGGTGCATTCCGTGACCTGGGCAGAGGCACAGGGAATTATTGCCAAAGCCTCTGGTGTGGGCAGGATGCAGCAGCTGATGACAAAGATGCTGCAGTAGTTTTCTTTCTGTGGGTTCTCTGCACATCTGATGGACCAGATTTTCTGGATTTTTCAGTGCAAAATTGTCCATTGCTGCATTTTTTGAAGAGAGGCAGCTGGCTAAAATCCTCCTCTGGCTGAGTGCTCCTTCCCTGAATGTGCTGATAGCACTTCAGCAGGCATAGTCACTCCACTTGGATGCTGATGTGCAACTTTGTTCTCTCTCTGCTTTCCTGATTCCACAGCTTCTGTTGGTGTAGCTGGTTCAGCATCCCTGTACCAGGAGGAAGGGGTGGTGTGCTCGGTCCCACGTGCAGCGGGGAGGGCAGATGTAATACCTGAAACCGCTTGTCTTCTCTCTAAATGTCACTTTTAGCTGAGTATCATCTGCAAAATGACAGTTTTCCTCCTCTCTGTACGTGTTGGGTGCTGCTCTCTCCATCTGGCTGCTGCATGTTGACGGGGGCAGTGTACAAAACAGCAGAGAATTCGCTGGCAGAAATGCAAACTATAGAGATGTAAAATAGTCCCTGACTTCAAAGCTGGAACAGAGAGAGCAGAAAATGAAGCTGAAGTCTCGAAGCTGTGCTTGTCACTACTAATGACATGCTCAGTTACAGGCACTTGCTGAGGTGGAATCCAGAAATAAGGCCCAGTTTTTCAATTTGGCCTAACAGGTGGGGATTATTTGGGGTTTAAATAGCACATTATGAGGTGATTTTTGTGTTGGTAAGGACTTTCGTTCAGTGATAAGAGCTGAAATCCGGAAGGCTAATAATTCCCTTTGCTTAATTTAACGCTTTTTTTGCCTGTAATTCATCGAGTCCAACTCCTGGCCCTGCCCAGACACCCCAACAATCCCACCCTGTCCCTCAGAGCGTTGTCCAAACGCTCCTGGAGCTCTGGCAGCCTTGGGGCCGTGCCCACTGCCCTGGGGAGCCTGGGCAGTGCCCCAGCACCCTCTGGGGGAAGAACCTTTCCCTGAGATCCATCCCAACCCCCCTGGCACAGCTCCAGCCCTTCCCTGGGTCCTGTCCCTGGTCCCAGAGCAGAGCTCAGTCCCTGCCCCTCCGCCTCCCCTGGGCAGGAGCTGCAGCCCCCGAGGAGTCTCCCCTCAGTCTCCTCTGCTCCAGCTGAACCAGTCGAGTGCCCTCAGCTGCTCCTCAGACCCTTCCCCTCCAGACCCTTCCCCAGCTCTGTGGACACCCTCCAACAGCTTTAGATCCTTCTTAAATTGTGTCCCCAAAACTGTCCCCAGGACTCGAGGTCAGGCTGCAGCCTCACACTGGTTGACAGGCATACAGGGTTCTTTAATTCCAGGATACTTCTCAACCCGACATCTCTTCAGGCTTAAATTAATTTTGATGGAAGAGAAATGCTGACATAGTCTTTCTCCTCAGTAGTCTCAGAGGGTTGAATGTTTGTTTTCATTTTGATATTGGGCAGGAGTCACTGGTGGATTAACTATCTGGGACACTCTTTTGAGAAAGAGGCTTCTGGACTGATAATGCCAGAAAATGCTTATTAAAGAAAATGAGAAAAGTGGCAATTTGGGAGGAATTTGGTTTAATATGTGCAAGCTCTGGTTTTTTATGGATTGGAATGCACGAGGGATTGCGATTTAAGGTTTATAACAATCTCAGAGAGATGCTGTGGCTTCCCAAACTCCCAGGTTTTAAAACGCAAAGATTGGATTTATTTTTAATCTTTTCTAAACTGAAAACTGGGAGTGCAAGGAGGCTGGAAGGGCCCAGCATGAAAAGCGAACTGTAACCTAGAGGAACGAGGTGGGTTTTTACAGCAGCTGAAGAAGTGAAATTTAAATGCAAGTTTTGCTGTGAGGTGGGGTGAAAAACAACTTATTCTGTAAGGGTGAGGTGGGTGAAAAATGACTTAATTCAGGACCTGTGGGAGGGAGGGATAAGATGTGTCTGAATGGCAGCTGCTCATCTAAAGGGAAAAGGGATATACTGCAGGCAGAAGTGGTAAGTGCTGCCTGGTATTTCATGTTCTCTGTTAGAGCTCCTGCTTTTGACTTGCCAAGATAATGGTCTCCAAACCTTTGCCTTTAAGTTCTGGCAAAACCAGTGCACCCATTTTGGTGAAGAGGAAGCCAAGAAGCCCCATCCAAAACTGCAAAGCTTGGTGAGGCCCCACCTTAAAAGGGGCTGCAGTACCTGCAGGGTGGTTCTGCTTCATCACACCTGCCTTCTCCTCTTCCCATGGACAGCCCCTGCACCAGCTCTGAGCCTCCCAACTTCCTTCTGCTGTACTTTGTGAAAACAACCCCATTCAGGCCTCCCAGGGCTCCCTGCTGAGGCAGGGGCAGCCCCACTGCTCGGTGGGGACAGAGCTATAGGCTTGAGCCATCTGGTCTGGAAGGAGATTACTGAGTGGGGAGCCAGGAAATGTTGAGTTTAAGCCATGGGACTGCCCATGTCAGCCCGGGGGATCCTCTACTCCCTGTTGAGAGCAGTTAGGTCGGTGTTGGGCAGTGTCACCACTTCCCTTCTCTCTCTTTCTCCCACCCCACAACCCCCCCACCACCATAAATCAGAAAGCTGGCAGTTGGAAGGAGAACCCGAGCCCGAGTCTGGGTGTTCTCCTGGAGACGCTTTTCCCAGTGAACATTTGATGTGTCTGTGCCTGGCTGTGGCTTCTGTTTCTCTCCCAACACAGGAGCAGATTGTGTGGTTCCCCCCTTCCTTTGCAGGTCAGTGGCAGCGCGTTTGGCTGATCCAGCCTTGTAGTGTTCTGGTTCAGGGGAACAAATTCATTTCTGGTTTTATTGAAGTCTTAGCAAACAGTATTAAAGAACCCATGAGATTCTGGGTTCAGAAATGCTGAACTGAAGTTCACTCTGTGCTGCTGGCTCGAATAATACGTCTGGCAGGGCCAAGGCAGTGATTGTACCCCTGTGCTGGGCACTGCTGAGGCTCCATCTCAAATCCTGGGGTCGGTTCCGGGCCCCTCACAACAAGAAACATTTAGGGTTTAGAGCATGTCCAGAGAAGGGAACAGAGCTGGGGAAGGGTCTGGAGCAGCAGGAGCAGCTGAGGGAGCTGGGGGGGCTCAGCCTGGAGAAAAGGAGGCTCAGGGGTGACCTTCTGGCTCTGCAACTGCCTGACAGAAGGGGGAAGCCAGATGGGGGTCGGGCTCTGCTCCCGGGGAACAAGGGACAGGACAAGGGGAAAAGACCTCAAGTTGTGCCAAGGGGTGTTCAGATTGTATATTGGGGAAAATTTCTTCATGGAAAGAATGGTCAGGCATTGGCACAGGCTGCCCATGGCAGTGGTGGAGTCACCACTCCTGCAAGTGTTCCAAAAACAAGCAGATGTGGCACTTTGCTGTATGGTTTAGCAGGCGTGGTGGGCTTTGGTAAAGGTTGAACTTAGTGATCTTGGCGGTCTTTTCCAACCTTAATGATTCCATGATTCCTAAGGGCATCCCCAGTTGGGCAGATGCTGAGTAAAGCCCTGAGAAGGACTCAAGTTGTTCATGGTTCAGGACTCTGTTTTAGGAGCCAGGAGACGAGAAGTTGTTCCCGGTTGCATCTGGAGCTTATGGAGTGATGTCAATGCACGTGTGGCTGCTCTGTGGGCAGCCAGACTGGGCTCCTCCTGAGATGGTCACTTGTCTTTGCAGTTGTAGTTCCCTGTGTTTAGGGAATGCCTTTCCTCCTCTGCTCTCTTACTGGAGCAGGGCTGCTCTGAGACCCACAGCCCAAGAGCTGGGGGCTCTGGAAAGCTGGGAAGAGGACTGATCCAGCTGGCTGAGGTTCAGCTCCGTGGTAATTTGTTGTCTTTCACCTGATGAGAGTCTGCTGTCAGACACATCCCAGAAACCACAACATCACATCACAGAGGCCTTGACCACTCAAGTGAGTGCAGGACACCAAGAGTGAGCACAGCACCGTGACCGTGGGCTCTGCTCTGCTGGATCCCAAACTGGCACTGCTCCCAGAGGGGTTTGTGGCTGCACTGGGTACGAGTGTGTGCTGAGCCTCAGGGAAAACAGTGCCAGAAATCTGCAGGTCCTCAGCACCAGGGGGGCTAAGAGGGGTTGGGGAGAACTGGTTCCTTAAGAGCCTCAGTTCTGCCTGCTCAGCACCTTGGGAGCCTGAGTGCTCTTTTGGATTTTGCTCTTTGTTCTTTCACATCTTCCTTTGGGCACGTACCTGTGCAGAGCCTGGAGATCTGCTTCCCCAGTGAGTAAATAAATGGCCATTGCTGCACTTGATTAAGTAGAAGTAATAAATGCCTGGCTCAGCCTCCAAGTGCAAGTCCTCCAAGCTGGGCTGGAGAAGTGGCTGTCCTGCCCCAGCTTTGAGCAGGCTGCAGGTCTGTGCCAGAACCAGCCTGTCCTTCAGCTCGTGGCTGCCTGAACTGGAGGAGGCTGTCCTTGATCCTTGGTGGAATGCAACTGAGACATCCTTGTAGCCCAGCATGGGCACCAGGTTACCTCTTCCTGCCCTCTCTGTGTGTCTCACCTGTTTGAATTTCCTACTGAGAGCTCTAGAAGTGTTTTTTAAAATTTTTAAATTATTTTTTAGGTACCTTATTTTCAACTGCTAGCTGAGTCACTAGCTGCCATGCTACAGCCAGGATCCCAGGGAGAGGAGAAACGTTGAGTTACGATTTTTGGCAGCACACTCCACCTTTTGAGTTTGTTCTATTGTGGCTTGTTTTGTTCCATCTGTTCAGGTGCCTTCGTTAGAGCAGAGCAGGAGCACCTGACCAAAAACACTTGAGTCACAGAGAGCAGAAGAGGCCTTAACAAGGCCAGTGAGAAAAGAACTCATTGGTGAAGCAATAATGTGAATTTCTTCTTAACCTCCACCCCCCACACCTTGTGTCGGTAGCTTTTGCCCTGGAGATCCTTCCTCATTTTCACAGCACAGGGACATGTCTGTCCAGAGCTGCTGTGGCTCTGGGGGACATTTGTTCTCAGAGCCCCAGTGGAGGAGAGGACTGGAGGCTCAGGACCCCTCCTGGGTACCAGCCTCACCAGTCTGGGGGAGAAGGGAGGTGTTGGCCTGTCCAGGGAGGGGTCGGGTCCTCAAATCTAAGAATGGTTTGGGTTGGAAGGGACCTTAAAGCTCCTTTCATCCCACCCCCCTACCATGGGCAGGGACACCTTCCACTAGCCCAGGTTGCTCCAAGCTCCATCCAACCTGGCCTTGGACACTTCCAGGGATGGGGCAGCCACAACTTCTCTGGGCAACCTGTGCCAGGGCCTCCCTACCCTCCTAGGGAAGAATTTCTTCCCAATCTCCCACCTAACCCTGCCCTGTGTCAGTGGGAAGCCATTCCCCTTGTCCTGTCCCTCCATCCCTTGTCCCCAGTCCCTCTCCAGCTCTCCTGGAGCCCCTTTAGGCCCTGCAAGGGGCTCTCAGCTCTCCCCAGAGCCTTCTCTACTCCAGGTGAACCCCCCCAGCTCTCCCAGCCTGGCTCCAGAGCAGAGGGGCTCCAGCCCTTGGAGCATCTCCGTGGCCTCCTCTGGACTCACTCCAGCAGCTCCAGGTCCTCCTGCTGTTGGTGGCCCAGACCTGGAGGCAGCTCTGCAGGGGGGTCTCACCTGAGCAGGGCAGAGGGGCAGAATCCACCCCCTCAATCTGCTGGTTGACCCAGCCCAGGATCCATCTGGGAAGGATTTGCAGTAGCTGGAATGGATCGAGCAGAGTTTGCTTCTAAAGAGCTGCTCCCTTGTGTGCAGGGTCTGGGTGGGCTGTGCAGGAAGGGCTCAGGCAGTGGTGGGGGGCAGGCAGGGGACACGCTGATGGGAAGCAACAGAGTTGGGATAGTGAGTTTTGAACGAGGCCAAGAAATCTCTGATCACTTGGTGCGGGTCGAGCTCAGATGAGCCAGTCCTGCAGCCTGGAGAGCTTGGGTTTCTCCATGTTACATCCCCAAAAACTCGGGTTTATTTAGAAGTAGATCATAGAATCATGGGACCATTAAGGTTGAAAAGACCTCCAAGATCACCAAGTCCAACATTTGGTCTCTCAAACAAAGATATGTCACTGCTCTGCCGTTCTGAGCACGTTTTCTTAATTTTCAGTGGTACCTGGTCAACTTGAAAACCCTGTCTGAGTTGTGTAGAGCACGTGCCCTTTGAGGGCTGTATCACAAACCCACAAAAAGCCCAGAAATTCAACCTGCTGCTTTTGCCTGGATGTCTGTTTTTGAAACAGGTACAAGTTACAGATGTCCCCCTCTCCTCTCCCACCCAGACCTCGTCCTCAGCACTGGGGGGCAAATCTCTCCTGCACTGTTGTCAGCAGCACCTGTGGCAACTGGGAGGTGTTTGGTGAAGGACTTGGCTGCTCACATCAGGCTGAGTGCAAGGACTTTATCTCCAGTGACGCGTGTTGTGCATAACCCTGCACTGAAATCCCCTTTCAAGTCTCCAGTGCTTGAGCACCCTCAGAAAATCTCTGTCAGGTGACATTAGCCAGAGGGGAATTAAGTTTTAGAGGATTTAGCCGAGCAGCTTTGGCTACGGGGTAAATCAGGAAATACCCCACTCGTTAAAAATCCAGGTGCATCTTCAGGATGACGTGTGAAGGGTGGCCTGCAGACAGAGCAGCTGTTTTCCCTTTGGAGATTGCTGTTGGTTGGGATGCTGGGATCCCACGGGTTTAAAGATGTGTTGACTGTGGTGACTTCTCTATGTCCTAGTGTTGTGGTAGGTGGTTTCTGGGAAACTTCAGATAGCTTTCCTTACCTACTGTGACTGTAGTAACGAGTTCAACATGTGTTTTAGAAGGTCAGAAAACAGAAAATTTGTGGAGGTGGATGTCTTTCTTGAGTTGTGTTCTTCTATTCTCAGACTAAAATAGATTAGGATTATTCCTGCTGGTGAATGAGCAAGGGGTCAGCTCTCTTTGAGGTAGGACCTGTAGGAAAACACTTTTAAATGGTGGAAGTGATGAGTAATCTGTCCCATCCCTCCTGGATCAGAGGTGCAGAAACCTCTGTGAGAGATAAAATTGTGGGGATGGTTTGTCACTCTCTCATACAGCCTGCAATCCAACGCTCTTTGAAGCTGCTGTGCTGCTCCTGCAAGCAGCTGCAATGATTCTGCCTTGCCAGTGCTCTCCTCAGACAGGCTGAGATCCTTTCTGGGATACCCAGAGAAAGAATATTGGAAAGGGAGCCAAGCTGATGTGCCAAGATATCCTCCTGCACTAGTTAAAGGGAGTTTGCCCTCTCAGTAACAATATCCTGTGTTCTTTATCAGTGTAAGTAATTTTGGGGTTGACTACAGTGAATATATCCTTTTTCCAGCCAGCAATTCCCTGTCCTGTGCCTGGCTCCTGCCTTCCAGGTGGCCTCGCAGAGCCAGCGACTTCTAAGGGAGCTTGCCAAGGTTGGCTGGTGAAGAGCCTCCAGCAGCTCTAATCCCTGCCTGGTTGGGAGATGCTGAGGGCTGACCTTAAGCCCCAAGCATCCAAAGTCCTGAGCTGTGCCACACTGCAAACCCTGGGTATTGGGGGCAGAAGAAGTGTTCTGACTCTGGCAGGCAGAGTGTAACCTCGGATTAGTCAGGTCGAGCTTCTCCCTCTTTATTAGTGGCACTGGGAGAGCAGCATAGTGGAGGATGGAGGTGGGCATCCTTCCCTGCACAGAGGTAGGACACGTTAGAGGTCCTGGATCCTGCTTCTCAGCAGGAGCCTCCAGGCAGGGAGATAGGGATGCTTGGAAAATGAAGGAGGGAAATGAGTTCCTTCGCTGTCTTGTGCTTCTGTGACCTGGGGTTGGGAAACAACTCTCTGGGACGTTGTGGCAGCTGGAAACTCCATCTGGACACGCAGAAAGAGTCCCAGGGGCTGCCTGGGGCTTATGTGCTGTGTTCAGGTCCCCAGTGTTTTTGCAACATGACTAGAAAGGCAACAGGAGGTTCTGTGTCCTCTTGCTGCTGAACCTCAGCTCTGGGCAGCCAGGAGATGCTCCAGTGAGTGGAGTCAGTGGGTTGGAACCTTCTAGTAGGGAATGTGAAGCTTATCCTACCCCTGAGCCAAGGTAAGGAGCAGCTGGATGTTGCTCTGGCTGTTCTGGATGATTGTGAGGAATGTAGCTTCAAAGTCCTTCAGCCTTTTGCGGCCTCACTCTAAATTGGCATCGTGGTTTTAGTGGCACCTCTGTGTCGTCTCTGGCTCTGTCCTGCAGAGGTGACGCTTCCTGCTGCCATGTTTGCTGTCTCTAATCCCGACCAGGCTTTGTTGTGAATGCTGGTAGGCAGATTTGGACTTGCAGGTTGTAATAAGGAGAGAAGCCAGAGGCTGGGAAGAGGCACTGCCGGGTGCGTGACCTTGGGAGCCTCTCGCCTTCCTGCCCCCGCTGCCCACAGGGGACGTGCCGGGGAGCGTGTGTCGTTCCACTCCCCAATCCTCCTGTGACCAGAGCGTGGAAGGGAGCAGGAACACTGTGTTCAGATAAGGCTGCACCTTTCCCATGGAACAGATGTTTGCCCGAACATCCCACTGGATTGCATAATTACAGAGCCGAGCGGCTGCAGCCTGTTCCGCTGCCGGGTGGCAGCTATTGTGTGCTGCTCCTGGTGGGATTTTTGTTGGGCTTTTTGTCACCATGTCACACGCTTTGGGCTCAGCACTCCGAAATTGTCCCTTTTTCCTACAGGCAGCTGATCTGAAACAAGAAAACAAATCAGTTCTTTTTAAATTTCATTTCCCTGCTCTTGTCCTGCTCGTTCCTCGCCGTAATTGGACTCGGGCGCAGTAAGCGCTTTTCCCGGGAGTTGTCAAGGAAACGCTCCAGCATGGTGATGTCCTGGCTCAGCTCCCCGAGGAGAGCTGGACCCGGGATGCTGCACCCCAGATGCAGCAACATGGGCAGCTGAGGATGAGGAAGGGATGTGTTAACCCCCCACCAGCATCTTCATCTTCTGCCCTGAGCTGAGATAAATGGATTTATTTCTGAGGCAGAAAGAGTTTCTGCGTAAACCCAAAAATAAACAAGGCTGGTAGGTGCCTTTACTGCAGCATCATCCCTTTGTGGCAGTCCCTGGCAGTGCTGATGCTCCGTAAGCTGGAAGTTTCCTTTGATTGGCGAGTTGGGCTGTAGAATTCAGGATCAGTGGCTGATCCCTGGGGAGTCCTGCCAGGGGAGTCTTGGGGTCAGAAACGTGAGGGGGTGGCTGGGGTAAGACTAGAGAGTCAGAAACCTGAGGAGGTGGCTGGGGCAGGACTGGGGAGTCAGAAACCTGAGGAGGTGGCTGGGGCGGGACTGGGGCTCCCACATGCCTGCCTGTCTCCAGTTAATGGAAGAGCTTGTCCTTGCCCAGGGTGGAAAGGAGGGATCAGTGGTGGCATTGCTGTCAGCAGGTACCACAGCAGTGCCCCGGAGCCCTGGCCTGCCCAGCTGGCACGTTAAACTCCTTCCCTTAATTTGTATAAGCCATTTGTACGAGCCATTTATTTGAACAAGCCTTGCCATCCCTGTCCCCAAAGTTTCTGCTCAGATAAACAAAGACAAAGGCCATGGGAAGAGTGCAGCACATGGAGCTGGGGCAGCAGATCCTGGTGTGCCAATGTCATCTTCCCTCCCCAGAGCGAAGGTGGCTCCTGCATGCTTGGAACAAGGCACAGAGCCAGTGTGGGCAGGGAGGAGAGCAGGGCAGCCAAGGTGGGATTAAATGGGATTACTCACCTCTGGCTGCTCCTGGTAGCCCAGTTTGGATGCTTCCCAGTGCTGCCAGCATTTCTGTCTGCAAATAGCTGCTGGACTTTTGATGGTGGCTGAAGTGTCCTGAGGAATGTGGAGCTACCTGTGCTGCAGATGCATCAGAGCTGGGTCTCTCCTCCCTTGCCCACAGAGATGGAAGCAGCCTTGCCTGAGCACAGGGGTGGACAGGATGAACCAGGCTGGAGAGAGACTGGGCTGGGTTCAATCCGCACCAGTTTGATGTGGATGATCCCAAAAATCAGTCAGCCAGTGCTCCAGGGAAAAACGGATACATTTAGGTGGCAAAGCTATATGTAGGTTCTATATAACAAAAAGAATTTATCTCAGATTGCTTTATTTCTGTATTATTTCTCCAAGCTCTCTGCATGGCAGGAGCAGCGATCCACGCCCAGGGTGCAGAGCAGCTGCAGCTCTTTCTGCCAAGAGATGCCACATTTAAGGGGGCAAAACCCCTGAATTTTTATTTAGTGTTGTGCCTTCCTTGACGTTTCTCATCTGAATCAAATTGTGTTGGTTTATGGGAAGAAGATGTGTTAAATGATCAGCAGGAGGTGATCCTGTCTGCCTGGGAAGGGCAGGTTGTTCTCAGCTGCCTTCTCCAGGGGGTTACTGAGAGTCCAGCTCCTGCTTCCTGTGGTGTCTCCTCCCCTTCCAGGACTGCTCTGTGTGCTGGGAGCTGGATCCACACGTGTTGGGTATGAGAAGAAATTCAGAGTTGCTTTTGCCTCTCCCTTTGGACACAGCCTGATGCTCGTGCCAGCCCCTCAGGGAGCTGGACTGGCTGCTGTGCTGGCTCCAGGGCTGCTTCCCAACTCTAGTGTTTCTGGCTCACAAGGGAGCTGGAGAGGGACTTTGGACAAGGGTATGTGATAGGACAAGGGGGAATGGCTTCCCACTGCCAGAGGGCAGGGTTAGATGGGAGATTGGGAAGGAATTGTTCCCTGGGAGAGTGGTGAGGCCCTGGCACAGGTTGCCCAGAGCAGCTGTGGCTCCCCCATCCCTGGAGTGTCCAAGGCTGGGTTGGAAAGGGCCTGAAGCAACCTGGGCTAGTGGAAGGTGTCCCTGCCCATGGCAGGGACAAAAGATGAGCTTTAACCCAACCCAACCCATTCTATGATTTGCTGAATTGCCTTCCCCCACTCCCCCTTGCTTTTAATTTGTCCCTATTAGCAATCCCTTACAGGCAGTATCAGCTGCCTCTTTTGATGGATGCATTTCATTTCCAGCCTTTCTCTCTGTATTTCAACTGCAACTCACGTGTGGAGCCTTTAACTTCTACAGCTCCTGTCTTGGCAGTCTTGGGTTTGATTTTGTCCATAAGGCATTACCTGGGCAGGTCTGTGTCTGAGGGGTCTGATGGAACAGTGAATTGCAGTGTCCTGGTCACAGCCTCCACCTCTCCTTGTCGTCCAGGTGGGTTGCTCAGGTGTGTCACATTGTCTTCTTCTCAATAGAGAAAGTCTAAAGTGAGATATTGATCTCCTTCGGGGAGTGTGTGACGTGTCAGGATTTCATGGAATCCCAGAATGTTTTGGGTTGGAAGGGACCTTAAAGCTCATCCAGTTCCATCCCCTGCCATGGGCAGGGACACCTTCCACTAGATCAGGCTGGGAGCAAGTGGCAAACTGCAGGTCTCTGGTGTGCTGGATTTCTGGGGGACTCCTGCTGGTGCAGCCTCCTGCTGAGGAGCTTATGTGGCATTTATATTCTCACATATTTTTAGTTGCAGTCACGTTTTATATCCTCATAAACACTTTAATAAAAGTGAAGCTTTATTAAAGATGCTGCAGCAGTTTTGATCTTAGAAAGGAGTCCAGATAAACCTACTGGTTGTTCAGATTTGTTTTGACTTCTCTAGGCCATCATAAAGTATCAGATAGTTACAATTTATAGATGTGTGTGTATACACCTGTCTTATAAAGAAAACTGCTTTATTAGATCTTATGGGCACTGTCCAGGCTCCCCAGGGCAGTGGGCACGGCCCCAAGGCTACCAGAGCTCCAGGAGCGTTTGGACAACACCCTGAGGGACAGAGTGGGATTGCTGGGGTATCTGTGCAGGGCCAGGAGTTGGATGCCGTGATCCTTGTGGGTCCTTTCCAACTCAGGATATTCCAGGATCCTGTGAACTTAAACGAGGCTTATCCTGGATTTTTGTAAACTGTCTTAAGAAATTCCTTTCCAGTAGACAGAAACCTCTTATGACTCTTTTGATAACGAAGGGCTTTGGCAAGTCAACCTGCCTTAGCTGGTTTTGAAGGAAGTGGAAGGGACACCTTCCACCAGCCCAGGTTGATCCAAGCCCCGTCCAACCTGGCCTTGGACACTTCCAGGGATAGGACAGCCACAGCTGCTCTGAGAAACCTGTGCCAGGGCCTCACTACCCTCATCCTGTGGGGGTTTTGCTCCTCTGACTGGTAGAGCTGAAACTGGAGAGCCCTTTCCTGTGTCAGACAAGGTGCAGAGGTTTTCCTGCCTGTCCTGCAGGGTGTCAGTGCCGTGGTGGGGATGGCCTGTGAATAGAGAAATATGGAAAAAAACCAGAAGTTAAATCCGAGATGGGAATTGCTGAATCCAAAACTGAAGCATTCCTTTCAGAGGCTCTCTAGGAGCTCGAGGGTTGGGACGGGGTCACTTGAAGCCGTGCACAGATGAGAACAGAACTGAAGGCAGCAGGTCAAGCGTGCTTGAAGTGCTGGCAGAGCCCAGGCAGGGGCTGCAGGCAGGGCAGAAAGTTGGGGTTTCATCCCGGGGTTTCCCCTCCGGAGCTGCTCATCCATCACATTTCTGAGCACACCCCGGCTAAGCCGCACCAAATCGGATAAGAATCATTTCAATTATCTCGTTAAGTGTCAAAACTTCCCGCAGCAGCTCCCGCAAACCCCAGCGCTGTCTCGTGGCTCTGTAACCCCCGGAGCTGGAGTTAAATCAGGTTCTGCCAGGCCATCTGTCAGCTTGTTTGAGCCGAGCACGGCCGTGTGCCACGCATGGAGGAGCCAGTGGAAGATTTTTACATTTTCTGCCTAGATAAGTTGATTTTATAGAGCTGATTTGTTTTATTTTTGGTGTGGGCTGGGGGAGGTTTTGCTGGGGGGGTGCTCTTGCCCACCTCAGGCATCATTTCTCCTGGAGATCTGTGGTTCTTCACCTCCGGTACCTTTCCTTCGAGCGGACGGTTGGTGTTGATTCCACATTTGGTACGTGTACAGCAGCAGACACTTAAAAGCTGGGAATGAAAGCAGCTTGTGGTAATTATCACAAAATTAAAGATAATCTCCTGCTCTGGAATTGTGACAAAGTGCAGAAACGAGATTAGTGCGGTGGGAGAGCAGTGGCAGCCGTGGCAGGAGAGCACATTCTCCTAGCCTGGGGCTCTTGGCCACAGTGTGTTCCCAGCGATTTCCAGTGTTCAATCTGGAGCAGCATTTCCCCTTTTGGATTCCCCAGTGGTCTGGAGCTGCTGCTCCAGCTCGTGTCCTGAAAGTTCATTAGCTAAATGCTCACTTAGTGCCTTATTTCCTGCTCTCCAGGCCACTGCGGGGCGTTTTGTTCAAAAATCACAGAATTTTGTTGGCTTAGGCCAAAGAACTAATTTTTCATCACAGTTGGAGCTCACAGTGGTCCTGAGCCACGTGCTGGCGCGGTCCTGGAGAGCTGGAGGAGTGACAGGTTCACATCACTCGTGGTGTGTCACCCACCCGTGTCAGTGACACCCCGTTGGCTGAGGGGACCCGGCCCAGGTGGGTGACAGGGGGAGCTGCTCTGCCCCCTCGGGATCCCACTCCACTCACTGCCCTCCTCCTGCCTGAGCTGGGATTGCAGAGCTTCGCTGCAGTCCTGCAATTCTGTTCCTGATGCAGAACTTGGGCACTGGGAGCACAGTTTAAAACAGAACAGTGTTACTGGGTTTGTTGTTTATTCGCTTCCCAGCGTCTGAAATATTTCCCAAAATGTAACTGAGTCACACCCTTCCCTGGTGGTGTTGTCATCTGCAGAACATCGTGCTCCCATTGTCATCCAATCCCAGAATGGTTTGGGTTGGAAGGGACCTTAAAGCCCATCCAGTCCCAGTCTCTGCCACGGGCAGGGACACCTTCCACTAGCCCAGGTTGCTTCAAGCCCCGTCCAACCTGGCCTTGGACACTTCCAGGGATGAGACAGCCACAGCTGCTCTGGGCAACTTGTGCCAGGGCCTCCCCACCCTCCCAGGGAAGAATTTCTTCCCAATGTCCCATCTAACACTGCCCTTTGGCAGTGGGAAGCCATTCCCCCTTGTCCTGTCACTGCAGGCCCTCTCCAGCTGTCTTGGAGCCCCTTCAGGTACTGAAGTTATGCCCAACTTCTTGCTCAGGCTCCTTCTGAAACAAGCCCTGAAGCAGCATCGCTGCTTGTCTTTGATGGGGCTGAGCAGGTACCCCAGGTAAACCACTGTCAAAATGGGGAGGGGATGCTGAAGCAGCAGAACTTTGTCTGGATCCTCTGGGGCTTTTCCTGCTCTCCAGCCAGGAGGGCAGGAGGGCATCCACTCCCCCTGGAGAAGGACCTCCCCCCAGTTTGAGTGTAGATACCCCTCTTGAGTAGAAGACTCAAAGCTCCACTCAGTGGTCTCTTGTGAAATTAAGCCACTTCTTAAGAAAGGGAGATGTCCTCGTGTCAGAGGGTTTGGGCCTGTGTTTCCAGCTCTGATTATATATCTGAGAGCTTGAGGCAAAACCCTAATTTTCACCGTTGGCTGTAATGCAGCAGCAGTGGCTTCTCCCAAGGCAGCAGTAAAGATAAATGATGCGTTCATTTGTGTGATATATTTGGACACTGGATTCTATAAATAGATTCAATTATCAATATGGTTTGTCAAGTGCCTACTGAGTGGCTGGAAAGCAGCTTCAGGAGTGTCTCTCTGGGCTTGTGCAGACTGACTCTCCAGTGCAGTGTGGACCCTTTGCTTAATGGGGCAGCAGGGCTTTGTGAGAACTCTCTGCTGAAGCCTCTAGGAAATGCTTTTGCTAGGAAAAAACGTGCATTTTTGTGCTTCCGAATGTGAAATTGTTTGGGTGACTCCTGTACCTTCAGATTCTTGCACTAGTGAAGCTGAAAACCAAGCAAAGCCAGATGCTCTAAAGGCTTGAAAAGACATTGGGCCGTTTTCTTGGAGCTTTGGTGGTTGGGTTGTTGTTTTTTTTTCCTGATGTCCCTACTTTTCCTGATCCTCTTCCCTTCTCTCTGCAGGTCTGGCCCCAAAGAAGACAGCCATAACTGAGGTGAGCTTTGTGAAGCTGGGCTTGACAGTTCTGTGTGGAGAAATGAGAACACAGAGCTCTAGAAAACACTTCTGCCTGCTTTTTTTTGGTTTGGTTGGTTTGTTTGTTTGTTTGTTAGCAGAACTAGATTTTGTAATACATATGAGATGACTGGAAATTTGATATCTGTTATTTGGGAGAAATAAAATTAGTGGCAGGTCTTCAGGGCCCCTGTGTTGGCATCACCACAGGCACAGGGGGGAGGTGGAGGGGTTGTGCCCATCATGTGGCCAGTTTTAGCTGTGTGATCCATGATGCCTGTACATCAGTGGCTCAGGGCACCCAGGACCTGGAGGTGTTAACAGGGGAATCTGTGGGTTGGGGCATCTCAGGGGCTCTGTGTTGGGTCTCACCCACTCCTGGGAGCGAGTCAGGGAGGCTGTGATTTGTTAAGCACTAAAACAGGGGAACATCTCCTGGGACTGATCTCCTCTCAGAGATATTCCAGGTCACAGGTTCTGAGTCACTGTTACCTTCTGGAGCAAAACTCCCCACAGTTGGCAGCAGGGAATCTGGTAGGAGGCTCTGTGCCTGAAAGCTGTTCCCTGAAGCCCACACTCTCAGTTTAGAGCATCATGTTCAAATGATTTTCATTTGATCAAATTTTCTGACATCCCCCTTCCCATTCCTCACCTGGGATGATGAGCATTTGTACACAAGAATAGCAAAATCTTCCCATAAAGATTGCCAGGAATGCGACAGTTGATTCTTTTCTATCTCCCCAGAAATGTGTGTAGTAGGAAGCTCAGCTTCTGTGGAAGTTGGTTGCTTGGTTCAGTGCACCAACAGCCCCACTTTTCCTTGCCCTGGAAACAGCCACAGGCAGAGCAAGAGGCTGGAAGAGGCTTTTGTCACTGCAGTTTTAGGATGGCTGTCCCTTCCCACTGCCTGTGTCTGTTCCTCTGAGGATGATGATGAGCCATTGGTGAGGCAGGATGGCACAGCTGAAGCTTGTGTGGAGTAGGATCGAGCACGCTGGGTAGAGGCTGAAGGAGAGGGTAAGCTGATCCCAGCTGCTGGGAGAAGGAGTGCTCAGGAGCAATGTGCTAATAAGACAGGGTAGGAAATGGGATTTTTGAAGGAGAACTCAGGCTGCCCCTTAGTACAAAAAAGACAAGCAGTTTGAGCAGAAATAGCTGCAAGCTCTTGATTAAAAGCTAAAGCACAAAGAACTTCTTAGTCTGAGCAAAATTATCTGTTGTCTGCTGGAGCCATTGGTTCAGAGCTGGGTCTGTGCAGCACTCAAAATGGACATGGATAGAACAGGGTCACTTGGGAAGTGACCTTGGATCTCTCTGTGTGCTGCTCAAAGGAAGATCCAAAGCTGTTCTGCAATGTAGCAAACCCCAAAATGGTGCTGGTGGCTCACCAGCAGTTCTAGCTGCCTGCTGGGCTCTGGGATCCACTGGGATCGACTGGCAGAGAGCCTGGGAGTGGGTAAAACATTGCTTGGTGATGGAGTAGAGGGTCCCTACACCCAGGGCTGCAAAAGGAGCTGCACAGAACTTCCCAAAACGTGGTTACATTGGGTTGTTAAAGGGAGCACCACGATCTGCTCCCTCCTGGGTCAGCAAAGAAAGACCTGGCAAACTCAGGCAGGAGAGGAGAAGGGGACAGGAGCAGGTTTGTTGTCACCCTGAAGTGCTGGCAGCCTATAGCATTTCTGTGAACTCTTTGCAAAACCTGTGGAAGAGCCGTTCCTGGGGTTCATCCCATGTGGACTCGGCCTTGGAATTACAAACTGATGAGATCTTGCTGACTGGATTATCTCAGTGGGAGCAGGGCTGGGCTGGGCTGTCCCCGTCAGCTGCCTCTGATCTCTCCAGTGAAGCCTGAGGTGTTGGTGTGACACCTGAGGGCATGGAGTTCTTAAGAACAAACCTCTCGGGCTGTTTGATTTAATACATCACTTGTAAATCAATGGGAAAACCACAGTCAAGCACCAGGGGATGTTGGCAGCTGGATCTTTTCCAAGCTCTTCACTGAGGGCTCTGCCCAGGGAGCAGTGGGGGTGTCAGGTGGAGTGCTGCTATTCAAACTCTCGAGGGGTGGAAGGATAATTCAAACAGCCTTGTGTGAAGTTTGCAGGTGCCAGTTGCACGTGTTGGCACTCTGCAGGGTTTTTTTCCAGCAGTGGAGTGATCCCTGTGTGCAGTACAGCTGTTGGGAGCGTGGCTGTGCCTGTGCTGCTCTGGGTGTGCTTGGTGGCCAGCTCAGCCCCTGCCCTGATCCTCACCCACGTGCTCTCCTTGCAGGGACCGTCAGTGCCAGGACAGCCTGGCCAAGGAAAGAAGATTGGCCACCGAAGCGTGGATGCTTCTGGGGAAACCACCTACAAAAAGGTTTGGGTTTGGGGATTGGGGGGGCAGCCAAGTGTGGGTGACAGACTGAGAGAAGTTGGGGCCCAATAGTTACCAATCTGATTGACATTTTACGCAGCACCCCTGGACAGCAGAATCATGCAAACGGCAAACCTGGAGCCCTCTCTTCAGCAGCTGGATGAACTTGGTTAGCAGTGTGTAGTGCCCGAGACAACCCCACAGAAGTCACAGACATGACTGTGTTGTAAATACAGGGGATGTTATTGCCATAATCTCCTGTGAAATGCTCACTGACTGCTCTTTTCCTTTTGCCAGACCACGTCATCCACTCTGAAGGGGGCCATCCAGCTGGGGATTGGATATACTGTGGGCAATCTGAGCTCCAAGCCAGAGAGAGATGTCCTGATGCAGGACTTCTATGTGGTGGAGAGCATTTTTTTCCCAAGGTAAAGGAGAAGGGAAAAAGAAAAAAACAGATGAGTTATTTCTTTTTCTCACTGATTTTTCAAGAGAGCTTCCATCTGTCTTTAGATCAGAGTTGGATGCTCTGAATGTTTTAAATCTGCACCATGACATACAAACAGAACAGTGGGAAGTGTTGGATTCTGCAGTGCACTGGCTTGTAGGGAAGCACAGGGAAGCAGTACTGGGTGCTCGAGTTTGTTACCCTTCCTACATGCTCATCTTTCTACCTGTCCGTCTAGAATTTCTTTCGTGAAATTATACAATGTTTGAGATGGAAGAAACTCCTTCTGGGAGCTCTTTAACTGTGAATAAACAAAGCTCATAAAAGCTATATTCTCTATGTAAATATATTCTCCTTGGCAAGTGGCTGTTCCTTCACTCTCTGGAAATAGATTTTGGCAGATAACATAAAACCTGTTTTCCTGTTGTCCTGCCACAGACACGAGGGGGTTGTTGTTCCAGAGATGCCTTTTTGCAAGGCTCAGTTCACCTTAAATACACCGGGTAGTCTTGGTGTGACTGTAGGTGTCTGGTGAGTGGTAACAGAGGCCCTGTGTGTGTTCTGTGCAGCGAAGGCAGTAACCTCACCCCGGCTCACCACTACGCCGACTTCAGGTTCAAGACCTACGCCCCAGTGGCTTTCCGGTACTTCCGAGAGCTCTTTGGGATTCGTCCAGATGATTATTTGGTATGGATGTATTTTTTGATTTCTCTGTCTTTCCTCATTTATCTACCTTTACCATGAGGGTGGGGAGGCCCTGGCACAGGTTGCCCAGAGAAGCTGTGGCTGCCCCATCCCTGGAAGTGTCCAAGGCCAGGTTGGACGGGGCTTGGAACAACCTGGGCTAGTGGAAGGTGTCCCTGTCTGTGGCAGGGGGTGGTTCTGGGTGGGCTTTAAGGTCCCTCCCAACCCAACCCATTGCCTGATTCTCAGTTTGGGTTTGCTGAGTGGCAGCTGCTGGAGGGAAGCAGTGACCTGCACACAGTGTGAGCTGTGTAAACCCTGCAATGGGCTTCCCTCTCTGGTCCTTGTGGTAACAATAACCCACTGTGTTTACAAGCCAAAGGAGTTGTGTTCTGCTGGGTGCGACCCTGTAATGTCCCCTGGGGCTCTGAGGACAAAGATGGGAATTTTTCCTTGTGTACTCACTTGAGAGCTATGTGAATGTAGTTATTTTAATCATCTTACAAAGACGGAATAAAACACAGCTTGTTCTTGTGCTCTGAAAGCTCCTCAGAGCTGGAAAGGCTGGTTTTCAAATACCTTGGAGTACAAGCTTGGAGTGCACTGGGGTTGAATTTGGGCCCTTGCCTATATGTGACGTCCTGTTCTGTGTGAACTGGGGAAGGAAACACATCCATGAGTGCACACCCTCCCCTTTTGGAACAGCCCTTTTTGTCTGACTTCACCTGTAGACAGGGGTGGTTGTAGCTGAACACCTGCCAGTGAAACAAACCTGTGCCAGTGCCTGGTGTGAGGGTAGAGGTGATTCCCACCTGTGCCAGCCAAGTTCAGAACTTGGGAGGGCAAGGAGCCTGCCTTGCCTCAGTTGCAAAGGTCACAGCTCTGATTTGTTGTTTCTGCTTCCCCTGATTGTCTCTTGCCTGCCACAGCGGCAAATGCCTTTAATTATGCATGAGATGATTAACTTGATCAAGTCTTGGATCGTTAGTCTGTGCAGGGCTGAAAGCTGTTTTCAGTACATAATGATGAACATTTAATTTATTGCTCTGATCAGCTCCTTTCTCCCCCCACCTCCCTCTCCCCACCTCACCTCTGGCCGGGCAGCTCTGTGATCCTGCCCTGAACCCCCCCGACCCCCACAGGTACCTGGGTGGGCACTGAGCTGCAAAGTCCATCTGCTTGTGCTTTTTCTTTTTTTTTTCCCCTGCTCCTGGGCATGTCCTCGTTTGAGGACCTGCTGTTTGCATCCTGATGGCTAGAAATGTCCTCCCAGCTCAGCTCCCTTGCACAGAGCTGATCCCCCCTTGGCTGCACACCTCGGCTAAGACTTTTCACATGTTTCCAGCACATGAGGGGGTGAGGTGTGACTGTAAAAATCCTCTGGAACAGGGGAGCACACGGCCAGGGGAGGCTGCTGAGAACAGCCAGTGCGTGGTGTTCCCTCCAGCACAGTCAGATGTGGTTCCCTGAGCAGATTGTCTGGTCCCCTAAAATCCCGTGTCCGTCTGCGCGTGCGGTGATGTGCTGGAAGAGCCTGAATGTGATACGTGCACACAGGCACAATGGGAGCAGATAGGATGTCATTAGGAAGGCTGGATGTTCCTGAAAGCACATGATTAGCTGGATTCTGAGCAGTTGGGATGCTCTGAACTGTAATCTTGGTCTCTAATTGTAAATTGTCCATCAGCTCGGCTGCTCAGACCTAACCTGTAATGAAAATAGTTCTCACCTGAGCTTTGCTACCCCTTGATCTCCCAGGGAGACAACATGCAGGGGAAGGCCCTCGAGGGTGTAGAACTCAATCTGCAATAAGGAGGGGATAAAACTTCACCTTTTTTTGTTTTCCTCCCCAGTATTCGTTGTGTAACGAGCCTCTGATCGAGCTGTCCAACCCCGGGGCCAGCGGCTCCCTCTTCTACGTCACCAGCGACGATGAATTCATCATAAAAACTGTGATGCACAAGGAAGCTGAATTCCTACAGAAGCTCCTTCCTGGCTACTACATGGTGTGTATCACTCAGCACCTCGGACCTGGCTTGGGTTTGTCCTGGCAGCTTTTCTGTCCAGAGCATCTCACGGGGCATGTCCTCCCCCTGGGTGTCTTGTGGCCTGTCCCCATGCCAGGGACAGAGTTAACAGCATGTCATAAAGCCCGTCCCAGAAGCACAAATTCTGCTGATTAT
This sequence comes from Lepidothrix coronata, assembly GCF_001604755.1. Classification (NCBI taxonomy): domain Eukaryota; kingdom Metazoa; phylum Chordata; class Aves; order Passeriformes; family Pipridae; genus Lepidothrix; species Lepidothrix coronata. The sequence continues at coordinate 307,136 of NW_016690470.1, forward strand.
TTGTAAACGTGAGGCAGATAATTGTGGCATGGCTTGGAGGCATGTTCTGGCCTCAAAATGGCTCCCCAGATGTGTGTTTCTGGGTGTCCTTTTCCCAGCACTGGTTTGTTCCTCTTCACTTGGCACTGTATATCTGTCCCAGCCTGGATTTGGGGGTGGCTGTTGAATCATAGAACTGCTAAGGTTGGAAAAGATCTTTAAGATCATCAAGTCCAACCATCAGCCCAGCACCACCACCATGTTCACCACTAGACCATGTCCCCAAGTGCCACATTCACACGTTTTTTGAACCCTTCCAGGGATGGTAACTCCGCCACCAAGCGTGTTCCAATGCTTGACAACCCTTTCTGTGAAGAAATTTCCCCCAACATCCAACCTAAACCTTCCCTGGCACAACTTGAAGCTGTTTCCTCTTGTCCTGTCCCTCGTTCCCTGGGAGCAGAGCCCGACCCCCACCTGGCTCCACCCTCCTGTCAGGGAGTTAGAGAAAGTGAGAAAGTCCCCTTGAGCCTCTTTTCTCCAGGAAATAACCACCTTGATTTTGTGGGGAAACCACTGCTGGCCCTGGATCTCCCCCATTCCTTCTGTTTGGCAGTTACTCTGAAGGCAGCTGCTGGTTGTCCTGGCTCCCACTGGCTGCAGTTCCAAGCTGAAGGGCCCCATAGTACAGCCAGCATTGCACATCAGTCTTGCAGAGAGCTGCTGCCTAAACCTCAGGCCTGGCAAAGCAAGATACTGAGACCCAGAGACTTGCATTGGGTGAAAGTAAATTGGACCCAAACCCTCTGTTTTGGTGTAGAAATCAGGAGCTGTCTACCTGCATAACTGTGCTGGAGGCTGCAGCTTTATGAATGAGGGCTCTGAAATTCAGTTAGAACCACCCAAAGATTTGTTTGTTGTGGAGATGTCGAGGAGAAGGTGATGGGAAGCAATGCTGCTGCTCCATCTGTGGGCCTGGTGCCGTGGGTTTATGTGATCCTACACTGGCTTTGTGAGAATCCTTTTCTCACTCAGTATTTACTGAGGAAAATTTACCCAAGGGAGAGAGGTTATGGGGTGTCTGTGTCTAAAAGACAGCCAGGCCAGGAAGAAATTCCTTCCTGTGAGGGTGGGGAGGCCCTGGCACAGGTTGCCCAGACAAGCTGTGGCTGCCCCATCCCTGGAAGTGTCCAAGGCCAGGTTGGACAGGGCTTGGAGCAACCTGGGCTAGTGGAAGGTGTCCCTGCCCATGGCAGGGAGTTGGAACTAAATGGCCTTTAAGGTCCCTCCCAACCCAAACCAATCTGGGATTCTGTGAATCAGGCACTTGCTTTTGCAGGTGACACTCACATTCCTGGGGCTTTAACTGGCAGTGGAGTTGCACTGTTAATTCTGCAGTCACCCTGGCAGACAGTCAGTGAATTAAACTGAACTTACCTGTCTGATGCAGAATTCTGAGCCACTTGTTGTAGAATTACACTGTCTGTGGGTTCTGTGGTGCTACCCCTGATTGCTGTGCTGTTCCTGGGGAACCATCCACATCGAAGGAATCAGGGAAAGGAAGCAGAGTGCTTTCATGCTGAGTTACTTTAAAGCTGTTTACATTTGGTTTACCTGCCTCTGTTGCTTTTGGCCCTCTCAAAGAGGGCTCACTGATGTGCCCAGGTAGGTGAGATGACAAGAGAATGAAATGTTAATGCAGTCACGCTTTTGCCATCTGTCAGAACCTGTCAGGTCTGTCCTTCCTGCTGTAGTGTGCAGAGATCTTCTGTTTCCTTCCCAAACGTGCCCAAAGCTGAACAAGCAAATCCTGCCTGTCATGTCATTCCTAATCATACTGCTGCCTAAAAAAGGATGCTAGCAAAGCAGGATATCCGTGCTCTCTGGCTGACTGCTTTATAAAGCAACTCTGCAACAGGAGGAGAACATTTATGTTGTTTTGCTTAAAAAAATAATCCTGTCCCTGGTTTATTCTGGGCCAGAGAACGGCTCTTGATTCTGACACTCGTGAAGAGATCAAGAGAGCTGTTATTTTTAAACCTGAAGCTCCCACTTATTGTGTTTATTTCTCTCCCAGTTTGGTTTCCCTTTTTTAGCTGGTGTTCTTGGGGAAAGCAGGGAATTTCCGGACTTGGTGATTTGCCCAGAGAGTGCTGAGCATCTCAGTCCCTGTATTTTCAGGTCCTAAAGCCACTTGAAATGCAGGAGTTTGTCAAATGTGTACACTGAGCCCCTGTAAAGTTCAGAAAATCTCTAGGCAAAGAGCCCCAAGTCCAGCTGTTCCAAGACCCGTCGACGTGCTTTGTGGTGAACAGAGCAGGAATTTTCTGCCCAAATGACCTTCCTCTGCGCTTTTTTCCACCCCTGCTGCAGAATCTGAACCAGAACCCCCGGACTCTGCTGCCCAAGTTTTACGGACTGTACTGTGTTCAGTCCGGGGGCAAAAACATCCGCGTGGTCGTGATGAACAACATCCTGCCTCGAGTGGTGAAAATGCACCTGAAATTCGACCTCAAAGGCTCAACCTACAAACGCCGGGCATCCAAGAAGGAAAAAGAAAAGTCCAGCCCTACGTACAAGGATCTGGACTTCATCCAAGACATGCCCGAGGGCCTGATGTTGGATGCAGACACCTTCAGTGCTTTGGTGAAGACGTTGCAGCGAGACTGTCTGGTAAGGAAGGGGCAGCTTGGGGAGCAGGGTAAGGGAGCCCCGTGGCTCTCAAGCATGAGGAAGAGCAGTGATTGAGAACCTTGCTAATCTGCTAACCCCAGAGCAGGATCAAGCCCTTCTCCTGCCCTTCTCCCTGAAAGCCAGGCCATGGAGTTGGATCTCATGGCAGCCTCTGTGGGACAAGGCTGTGTTCCCTTGCCTGGTGCAGGCAGCCTGCTCCACTTGTAGCTGCTCTGCTGGAACTAAATACTTTTTCCCAATCAGTGTGCAGCAGATACAAATGTTGTTTGCAAGTCTTCAGCCCTTTGGGGTAATTGTGGGATGGCCAAACTCTGTGCAGTCAAGCCCAGAGGTGACTGTTGGCTCAGAAACTTTCAGGCTCTGGCAAAGGAGTTGTTGGTGGGAATGTGGATGGGCTGTTCCATGCTTTGGGATCTGTGCTGTATTTGAACTGCTGGTTTGATATAGTTTGTTCTTTGTTCTTAAACTCAACACTAACCCATAGGTATTGGAAAGTTTTAAAATCATGGACTACAGCCTCCTGCTTGGGGTTCATAACATAGACCAGCAGGAGCGGGAGCAGCTGGCCGAGGGAGCCCACAGCACGTCGGATGAGAAGCGGCCCGTGGGGCAGAAGGCCCTGTACTCCACAGCCATGGAGTCCATCCAGGGAGGGGCTGCCCGGGGGGAGGCCATAGACACCGACGACACGTAGGTGACACCTCGGCTCACTCGTGCTGCTGGGAGGGGAGGAGGGGCAGGCTGGAGTGGGAAATCCCTAATGAGGCCCACAGGAACTGTTCCGAGGAGCAGCTCTCCTGGGGTTGTGGTAGTGCTGCCAGTGGGAAAGGGGGAAGCTGGGCTGGGAGATGGTTCTGTAAGGTTCTGGCTTCACAGCAGTTTCTCTGCCTAGGCCAGGCTGTAGGTTCTCAGCTTGTGTAACAGCCTCTAAACGTCCACCTGTGATTTGGGAGGAGACACAAGCTCAGTTCTAGCTCAGGGCCCAAATACTGGAGACGAAGTAGGGATCAGCCTGTCCCCAGGAGCTTGGAGTTTGTTCTCCATCACTGCCATCTTTGGAATCCCAGGCAGTTCCCTGAGGCCATCCCAGTGGGGTCAGCAGACAGCAGTGTAGCCAAGTGCTGGAGTCACTGCTGGAGCTGGGGGGATTGCCCCAAACCTGTCCTGTGCTGTGCCCCATCTGGGGCTCTGTGCTTGTATCCCTGACTCGGTGCTGTATTCCTGGCTCTATGCCTGTATCCCAGGCTCTGTGCCTGTATTCCTGGCTCTGTGCCTGTATCCCAGGCTCTGTGGACCAGGCTTGCTGAGGAATGGTGAAGTTTGCTGTTTGTTGCTGTCTGAAACCAGCTACTCTGGGTTTGAAGGAGGATCTGTCCTGGTGGAGCCAAGATAATACTGTGGCATTTCCAGTCTTCCATGCAGCATCATTACTTGCAGTAGCCTGCCTGGTGCCCATGTGCTTTGGTTGTGTGTTGGTGCTGGTGGTTGCTGCACCTTTGGCAGGATGATATTTGTGTGGATGGGACTGGAAATACCCTCGTCCTTAAGGGTTTGCTGCCCTAGTGGCAGACAGCTCTCACTGACCTGATAAATGACCTGAGAAATAACCTGATCCCCTGAATAAAGTAGCACAGAAAAAACTCCGTGGTGCTTTGTGGCCCAGGCAGGGCTGTGCCACACAACAGTGGTGACAGTGGTGTTTGGCCACGCAGGCAGTGACCCCAGGACACGCGGGGTCAGGCCGGGTCAGCTCCCGTGGCTGTGCACGAAGTGACCCCGCAGATTTTGGGTTGTGTCTGACACCACACCAGAGCCCCTTGTGGGGGTGCTGTGGCCCTTCCCCAGGGCTGGGGTGTTACAGGAGCTCTGGTTGAGGCTGTACCCACTGAGGTTCTGCTTTGCCTGCAGGATGGGAGGGATCCCAGCAGTGAACGGCAAAGGAGAGCGTCTCCTGCTGCACGTAGGAATCATAGATATCCTGCAGTCATACAGGTGGGTAACCTGGCAGTCATCTGTCCTTTCAGGGTGGTAACATCTCTTTCAATACTGAATGACAGCAGGGAGGTTTTCCTCTCCTGGAGTCAGTGAGGAGGAGTAGACAGGCTGCCCCAAGCTGTCCTTAGAACAGCTGGGGACACTCAACCATTTGTCCAGGATGGTGAGTTGCTCTTAAAGAAGTTTCCCATCTCAGTATGGGAAGCATATCTCCAGGGGTGGAAGGCTATTGTCTGCACCTCTTCCAGCCCAGCTCCTCCTTCCCTGTAGTGTTCCCCGACAGTCCTGGCCTGACTCTGGAGGTGCTGGAGGAAAGCTCAGTCCTGGTGACAGAGGAATCGTTGGCAGCTCAGGGGTCTTCCCTGTTGGGGTATGAAAGGTGACAGTACAGAGTACATGCCTGAATCTGTCTCTTTCTTTTTCTCTCCACTTCTCCCCTGGAATTAGGTTCATCAAGAAACTAGAACACACCTGGAAGGCCCTTGTCCATGATGGGGTGAGTGCCTGTGCAGAGGCAGGAGCTGGCCAGGCCTCGGCAGGATTACCTGGTGCCATTACCTGGCTATTTATAGTGCCTGACCTGGCACAGCTACAGCTGATGAAAGGAGCAGTTCTTGCCTCTCATGCCTGCACAGCGGGGTGGGGCCACTTATTCCCAGTCAGGTTTCCTTGCTCACTCCACCTCCTCACATGCTGAGCTGTTGTGCTCCCAGCTTTCCTCCCCTGCTCCCATCTGTCACTCTCCTCCTCGCTGTGACACCAGGAGTGCACAGGTGTGTGTGTTCCTGGGGGTGTGGAGGAGCCCTGTGCTGTTCCTTTGGTGACAGGCTGTTTCCACCTGAACAAGCTCTCTGCCAATAAATCCCTTCCCATGTTTCCCTGCTGCCTCTCTCCTGCAGCAGCCAGGTGTGTGTTTCTGAAAGAACAGCCTTGGATGTGGAAACTGTTTTTCAGCATTGCATCTCCTGGCTTCCCTAAATAATGTGGCAAAGGAAACACGGAGATGCCAAGTCATGGGAGCACAGTTAAGCATGAGAAGCAGAGAGAGCTTCTGTTTTACTCTTTTAAACAAAAATATTTCAAATGTACAGAGACCCTTGGCTGAATTTGGGTGTCTGTGTTGCACACAAAGGTATCCAGGTGTGCTTGGAATGGCAGCCAGCAAAGCCAGAAGAAATACCATGTGTACAATCAGGCCAATATTTTTTAAAAATCCAGGAAGTTTACAAAGGAATAAAATCACCAAAATCCATTATAAAATCACAGCAAGAATATAATCAAATGCAATCAGAGGCAACGCTTCAGGGTTATTTATAGCATTAATCAGAGCATTTCAGTTAAGCCTTTCCATTTTAGGGCTCTATCAGTGCTAAATGTTGGAATAAAAAGACTGCGTTGGTTGTTGCAGAAATTCTGCCTTGAAGGGATCATTTTAAAATTAAACAATTGTTTCTTGCTGTTGTAGGACACGGTGTCAGTACACAGACCCAGCTTTTATGCAGAGAGATTCTTCAAATTCATGACCAACACGGTGTTCCGAAAGAATTCCTGTAAGTACCGAGTCCGGGAGCTGCTGTGAGGCTTTACCTTGGCCTTGCTGCTGCAGCCCTTGTGGGGAGTCTGGGCTGGAGCCTGAGCAGGGTTTTCCACTGTGATAGAGCTGAGAGAGCTGGGGGTGTTCAGCCCAGAGAAGAGAAGGCTCTGGGGAGACCTGAGAGCCCCTTCCAGGGCCTAAAGGAGGCTTAGAGAAAGGGAGGAGGGGGAAGTTTTTATACAGGCAAGGGGCAGTGGTTTCCCGCTGCCAGAGGGCAGGGTTAGATGGGGTATTGGGAAGAGATTCTTCCCAGGGAGGGTGGTGAGGCCCTGGCACAGGTTGCCCAGAGAAGATGTGGCTGCCCTGTCTCTGGAAGTGTCCAAGGCCAGGCTGGACGGGGCTTGGAGATGGGTCTAGTGGAAGGTGTCCCTGCCCATGGCAGGGGGTGGGACTGGATGGGCTTTAAGGTCTCTTCCAACCCAGCCCATTCCATGATTCCATGATAGATGGCAAAGCTGGGAACTGCAGAGCCCTCAGGCTGTCACAGCTTGCCTTGGTCGGCTTGGGCTCTTCCCCAGGAGCTGTCCCTGTGCCTGACCCCGTGTGTGTGTGTGTGTGTCAGGGTAGAGCCTCATCCTGTGAAGGCAAAGGTGCCTTTGGAGTGACAGCAGCTGTTTGGTGGTGGTTCCATCTTCTCCCTCCCTCCTCTCCCCCAGCTCTCAAGTCCTCCCCCTCGAAGAAAGGGCGCAGTGCCTTGCTGGCTGTGAGGGCGGCCGGTCCCACCGCGGCGTTCTCGGCCAGCCAGCTCACCTCCGAGCAGGACGACACTCAGTACGACCTGAGGGCAGCCAGGAGCTACCCCACGCTGGATGATGAAGGTGATGGTCCCGCTCGGGCTCCTGGCTCTGTGCTCACCCTCTCTTTCCCAGCAGTTCCTTAGGGTCCTCCCCTGTTCTCCGCAAGTCCCCCACTGTGCTCCGACCGCAGGGCTTTCCCTCATGGATAGCTCTTCATTGCATGTCTTGCTGTGCTTTGCAGGTGCTACACCTGACCAGGACAGGGGAGAAGGTCAGAGTGCAGGTACTTGATGCGACACCTCTGCATCAAAGGAGACCAAATCCCTTCCTTGTAGCACTGTGTGGGTGTGCAGTAAAAACGGTCGCTTGCATCACTGCTGCAGGGCAGCTGCTGCCAAGGGCACCACCAGCCATAGTCCAAAAGACATCAGAAAGTTGCATTTTCCACCCTTTAAAAAAGAAAAAAAAAAGTGGGAGGGAGATGACTGGGAACTGCAGGACTCCAATGACAGTGTTTGGGCAGTTATAAGGGGCAACATCATGCCATTGAAAAACAGGAATGGCCTGGTTCTGTACTGCCTTCCTGTCACTTCCATCTTGACTGGATTTACAGCTGAGTGCTGGAGGATGGGTGTTGGATTGCTCCCTGTGCAAGGCACGGAGCACTCAGTTCATCTCTTAACTCACTTGGATATTCATCCTTGGTGATCCAAGCCTTTAATCCAGCTTTGGTCACCAGTGAGGTGTCTTCATTGGCATTGTTTCCTGCTTGTCGTGCTGGAAGTGGTGCTCTCTCCAGAGGATGCCTTGGGAGAGGCTGTTGAGTTCATGGACCAGTTAAACTTCCTGCCTGTCTGTGGTTTGAGTTCCCAGTCCCAGTGTGGGTGTGCAGGTTGACGGTGGAACAGCCTCACACAGGGCTGCTGTAGGTGAGGTGTTGGTGTCTGACCTACTCATCTCTTCTTCCTGCCTCTCTCCTGCCCTCCCCCTGGGCCAGCAGGCAGGCCAGACCTGCTGCCCTGCACTCCTCCTTCCTTCGAAGAAGCTACCACAGCCTCCATAGCCACGACACTGTCGTCCACATCCCTCTCTGTTCCCGAGCGATCCCCTTCGGAGACCTCTGAGCAGCCCAGGTACAGGTGAGGACACTCATCCCCTGCTCCCCCTGGAGTCGAGTGGCTGCTGTTCCTCTCCATGCTCTGCATCCCGGCAGCCTGCCCTGTGCTCTGGAATGCTAATGACCGATTTTAATTAAATCTCTCCTGGGAGCAAGCAGACACAGCTTTGATGGGATTAATTATTGCTGGGAGAAGTGTCAGCTGTTAAGTAGAACATCTCCCTCATGGGGTGGGAAGGTAGATTTGGGGACAGTGCAGGATTTCTGGCTTAAATTGCTCCTCAAACTCTTCTCTTCTGCTTTCTTTCTGCAGGAGGCGCACACACTCCTCAGGGCAGGATGGCAGGTGAGAAAAGGGTCTCATCTCTTTTTGTCTCATTTTCTCTCTGCTGCACAGAGACCTCACGTTTATCGCTGTGCAAAGATCTCCTGGAGGGCTGAGTGGGAATTTTGGCATGGTCCTCTGCAGGATACTGAGCTGCTTCTGCAATCACATGATCCCCATTTCTTACACAGAATTTTCCTTACAAGCAGATCCCTGAGTGGTTTGCAATTACCACCATTATTTGATGGGAAGGGGAAACAACAGAGTTGTCCAGATTCACCCACCCAGCCAGCACCAGAGTCAAGAAAGGTCTTTTGTGTCCCCTGTGAGTAAGCAAACCCCAATAGCAGGAACATCCCTCCTCTGAGCATCTGCCTGTGGCCTGGGTGAGGTGGGTGTGAGTTTGGGAAGGGGCATTGGGAGGCACTGAGCACCCTCAGTCCCCACAGAAGTAGCTTCCAGTGTTTTCAGAAACTGTGAGGTTTGAGGTACTTTCAGGGACTGTGAGGTTTTTCCCCTCCTGTGGTGGCTCAGAGCCAAGGGCAAGGGAGGACAGAAATCCTCTGCTGCAGAGGGATGTCTGATTTACAGGCTCATATTGTGGAATTACTGTGCATGGTTTTACACCAGTAAAAATGACCCCATTACCCGTGTCAGCAAGATCTGCACGAGGACCCTGCATGTGCTGCTGGCTCTGCCCTGGCTTTCCAGGACATTGTGTAGGTGTTGTAGGGTTTGAAATTACATCAGAGACTCGGTCCTGGGATGTGCCATAGCCAGAGGAGCCGCCAGACAGGCTGATGTCCTCTCTCCCTGCAGTCAGTGTTTGGTGCTTCAGAGGAAGGGAAGGATTTTAGAAGACAAGAGTTTGCACCATGTTACAGACATCTGCCCTTGTTCCTAGCTTTGAGTGGTTTGCTGAATTTAGATCACATACACTGGGAAAAAATCCCCTTCTGTGGTATTTCCTAATGAAAATACCTCTGGATGCTGCATGCCACTGAATCGTGGTAAATTCCTGCCCCTAGAGGGCAGGGACCTGTGACACACCTCACCTCCTGCAGAATCCCTTGTTGGAAATTGCTGAAAATTGGAGACTTAAACCCGGGCCCCAGTGGTGGGACCTGTGTGGCAAATGCAGGGACTTCACCCAAAATACTCACCAGTACCTCATGGAGGGAGGGAGCTGCTGTAGGGAGTGGCTGCTCATCCAGAAACAGGTCAGGTGAATCAGAGTGACTGTCCTGGGACTGTTCAGGGAGCTCAGTGAGTTGGTCAGAGTAGATCCATCTGTCACAAATTTGCCAGAACTCCACCCACCCCCCACAGCCATGCTGGTTTTTGCCTGTTTTCTCCCTTTCTGGTGCTGGTGCCTCGTGTGCCCTTCCTGGGGGTGCAGGGACCTGTGTAGAGCACTCTGGGATCCCTTGGTGAAAGCCAGTGCAAGCACAAAGTTATTAAAGCAAGAATTTACATTCCTGAGCCGAGATGGAAAAAAACTTATGCAATTTGCTCTAGAATGTGTCACACCTCTGGTTATTCTGGTCTGCTGTGGAATTCACTCTGGGTTTGAAGTCCAGCCCTGTGAGGAAGAGAGGAGTGAGTTCCCTGGCATGGAGCTGGACAGAAGTGCTGCCCACAGGCTCTGGCTCCAGCCAGACCCAGCCCAGAGCAGGGCAGTGCTGTCGGTGAACCCAGAGTTCGGCCCTTCCCCAGCACTGTACCCTCAGCTTGGCAGGCTCCTGCTCCTCCTTCCCATGGGGACAATGGAGCCAGCCCTGCTGGCACGAGAAATTACTTTAATAGCATGAGGTATTAAAGTGAATACTGTCAGAAACAGCTCCAGTGTGCAGATAAATCTGATGTCAACCCTGGAGCAGCTTCGGTGTGCTGGGAGTCTTGGAAGAGGTCAGAGGCTCTGGCCTTGTGCCAGGCTAACTCTGGACACAAGTTTTCCCTGGAGGCCAGTTCTCTTTCCTCCCATGCTCCATCTGACACTGCCAGTCTTTCCTGCAGCACTGGCTGATTAACCCCTTCCCTCTTGTCCTCTTTTCCCACCTTGTTAGTCCTGAGCACAACATCTGCCAAGACTGACTCTTTTTCCCGGGGGTTTTGTTTATCCAAACCCTCAATCCCGGCAGGTCTGACTGCTCCCTCTGAGCTGGAGTCAGCTGCTCAGTCTGTGCTGGGAGCTCAGTGCCAGGGTGCCCCAGCTGTGTGCTGGGGCAGAGCTGCATGAGGGGCTGGGCTGGCTCAGGACTGATTCAGGCTGACCTAAAATTGAGGGCTGTGCATAACTCATGCCCAGCTGAGCCTCTGGGCCTGTCTCTCTTGGGTTTCCAGGTCACACGAGGAGGTGCGGGTCGAGGAGGAGCAGCAGATCAGTGTGGAGCTGGAGCCCAAGTGTGACGTTGAGATCGTGGCTCCTGAAGAAGAAGACAAAGAGTGAGTGTTTCGGAGTATTGGGCAGCTTTGCTGAGCCCACACTGTGGGGTTTGGGCTGTGGCAGCTTGTGCTGGAGGCTTTGCTGGGCTCCAGCTTTCCTGGAGAGATGGGTGCTCCCCCAGACACCTTGGTGGGGCTGGGTATGGTTACTTCTGACCTCACCTTTCTGCATGTGACAGTGTAGCGTCTTCAGCTGTTTAGTAAATCAGTCTTGGCTCGCTCCTGCTCTGATTGCAGTGAATAAACTGTCCTTTCTTTCCCCCCTGCAGAGAGGCAGCTTCTTCAGCCTGTGCCATTGTCACATCCACAGCCACCATAGAGGTGGAGACAGCCAGCCAGGCCTCGGAGCCAGCCAGCCAGGCCTCGGATGAAGATGACGTGCCAGTCACAGACATATACTTTGTAAGAGACCTTCTCCCCCTGCCCCTTGGGGTGTGATGGGAAGGGTTGGACGAGGCTGCCAGTCTCGGTTCAGGGCAGTGAGTGCCCTGTGACATCTTGCTGTGGAGCACCTTGAGATCTCAGTGCCGGGTGGGTTTTTGAATGCAGGGAACTGGAGAACTCAAACCAGAGTCTAGTGAGGATCAAACAGGTAGCTGTGCTGCTCCACTTCCAAGCACAAGTGCTGAAGCGCCAACGTGTTTGCTCCTGGGACAAGCCAAGGTGATGTGGGTGCAACAGAGAGGTTTTTCCTTCCTCAGCCAGAGGTCCTGGCTGCTTTCCTGGCACAGACATGGCCTAGACCCATGGGGAAGTGGCTGCAGGGGGTGACCTCGGGCTCTGGTGATCTCCGGCTTTTCCTTTCCCCGCAGGCTGCATTGGGTGATGCAGTGGGAGTCTAGAGCTGAGCCAGGGAGTAAGTTGGTGGTTGGCAGCAGAGTGCCGTGGAGCCTGGCGCTGTCCCTCACTCCGCTCCCGCCATGGCTGAGCAACTTCTGCAGTCCAGAGAAGAGTTGTTACAGCAAAATGTACCTGTCCCATGGATTCCCAGAGCAGAGCTGAGCATCTGCCCCGTGAGAGCTGAGCTCTCCCCTGTGCCTGCGCACTGGAACCCTCATTAAAAGAGGTGCCCAGCTCCCCCCTGCTCCGACTCGTTGCTGTTGGTTCTGTGGTGCTGGAGATGAGCTGAGCCCATGTGATGGGCTCCTTCAGGCTAAACTAAAAATGGCAACACTGGCCTTTCCCTGGGCTCGTGTGACTCTGCTGCAGAGCTGCTCACTCATTGCCGAGTCACTGAGGCTCGTGGGAGCTGTGGAAGGAATCAGCTCTGTTTTACAGCTTGTTTGGGTTTTGGTGCATGCTGTTCAGAGTGCAAACAGCTCCTCTAACACCGCTGCTCCCTCCTTGCCTGTGGATGGCAGCTGTGTGCAGGCAGATCCTGCCTGCTCCACTGGCAAGTGTCTTCTAGCGAGGGTCAGCTCCTCTTCTCCCTGTCCCTGGGCATATGAACTCCCCCACCTTGAGGGGCACCTCTCTATCCAGGAGAAAACTCTCTGCAGTGAGTGCTCATGGAGAGTGTGCCTGACTGCTCATCAGCATTTCATACTTCATCTGAGTTTTGCATTAAATGTGTATTGTGTGCTGTGGAGTGTTTGTCACTGCCGGGATGAAGGGAAAAGCTGATTTGGGTTCCCATGGGTGCTCTCCTTGGAAAACCACTTGAGCTGGAGCTCAGGTGAGGCTGCACCGGAGTGCAGCGGGGTCGGACCGCAGCTGCTCCTGCAGGAGTGCTCTGGGTGGTGGGTGAAGGGATGCTGTGTGCAGAGGAGGGTTTGACAAGTCCCAGGGGACCGGGATCTGATCACTGGAAGTCTCCTTCTGAAAGGAGAGCACTTCATCCTCCTGTTCATCCCCAGGGAATAAAAGTGCAGAGTGTGGCAGGGCATGGGCGCTGCTCTTCCCTGCACGGCTTTCCCACCCGCTGACCCGTTCAGGCCTGGAGTTGTCCAACCCCCTGTTTTTTTGCTTTCTCTTTCATCCTCTCTTTCACATCATCCTTTTTTTTCCTCTGTTTCCTTTCTCACCTCACTTGCCCTGGGTCCACCCAGTTCACAGATGGGAGGTACTGGATTTACTCTCCCCGCCAGCGCAGACTCCGAACTACCTCGCGTTCCTCTGGGAGTGTAAGTGAACACGCTGGCACAGCACATAGGGGAGCAGAGCTGCAGCTTTGAAACACTGGGGCCAGCACCCCATTTCCCTGGGCTGCTGGGGCTCTGGCTTGGGTGGGCATTAGGAACCAGCCCAGGAGAAATGGGGGAAGCATACTGAAATCCCACCAGTGGATCTCCCTGTAGGATCTGGGAGAATCATGAGCTCTGCTCTGCTTTTCTGCAGACTGGTGACACAGCTCCTGCCCTGGGTGTCACCCAGCCCTTGGGCAAACTGTCAAGTAAGGGTAGTGAGACCCTGGCACAGGTTTCCCAGAGCAGCTGTGGCTGCCCCATCCCTGCAAGTGTTCCAGGCCAGGTTGAACAGGGCTTGGAGCAACCTGGGATAGTGGAAGGTGTCCCTGCTCATGACAGGGGGTGGAATGAGATGAGCTTTAAGGTCCCTTCCAACCCAAACCAGTCTCTGATTCTAAGTACCAGACCTGGCCAGAGAGGCACCAGGGCCTTAGTAGGTGATGTCACACTCAGCTCCCTCAGCCCAGGACGAGGATTTTAAAGAGACCGTTAAGATGTTTTGAACCTGTTAAAAATCCAGTTGCAATTGCAATTGCAAATCCATTTTGGCTTGGGAGCAGCTCATAAACTAAATGAGGCAGAAGCTGCTGCTGGGTTAGGGCTGGTTTCTGCTCTCCAGCCCATCTCAGCATCATCAATGTGCTCCCTCCTCACTGCAGGTGTTCAGTGAGCAGGGAGGGTTTTCCTTTCCTAAAGATGCAGGGAGGCATTTAGGGGCTGAATTCAGATTTCAGAGTGCTCTGGAGTTTAGTATTTCCCTTCTCAGGCTCTGGGAGAGCTGCGGGCTCCAGGCAGGGTGCATGGGGAAGCAGGGGCAGGAATGTGCTCCTGGCCGTGGCTGATGGCATGAGGAAGGTGCTGCACCTTTGTGGGCAAAGAAGCAACTCCTCCTGCAGCTCCTCCTGCCCCTGGGCTGGGTTTGGCTGCCCCGGCACCGGGAGGGTTAATGCCAAGCACCGGATGCTCCTTTATCTCCCGCAGCTCCCTGCATGCATCCCAGCTCCTAAAAGGCTCTGAAAGAGACTGGCTGGAGCATGTGGTTCAGTCAGGAGAGATGAAAAACAGGATGTGGGGCCGGCTTGATGTGGTGGGGAGCTTTCCTGTACCTCCGGCAGAGCCCAGTGAGAACCTCCAGGCAGGGGTTTCTTGTCCCTCCTTGCTCCCAGCGGTGTCTGCTCATGGAGCTGCACTTACTGGAGGGTTCAGCATGCAGAAACCAGTGCTTCAAAGCTTCTCTGGCTTCCTGTAGTTCCTTGTCCATCATAGGCTGTCACACTCGCCTCCTGGGCTGGGAACCCCCCAGGCTTCTTCCGAGTATCCAGTCCTGTTTCTCTTCCTTTGCAAACACCAGGCTGGGTCAAAGTGGGCAGTTTCCTCTCTCTAGGAAGAAAAAAGCCTGTTTGCAATGGAAGCCTGGCCCCTCTGTAACCCCAAAAACAGACACCAGCCCTTGGATCTGTGCTGTGTCAGCAGCAGAGTGTGTCTTGTCACACCAATGCCCAGTGTTGTGATAACTGTCCCTCAGTGCACACCCCCTTCCCCTCATTCTTTCCAGGATCCAGTTGTGTTTTGCATTCTATGTTGTACTTGTTCCCATCACTCCACTATCTCCAAGATCTCAGTGATAACTTTCCTTTCTGTGGCCACCATCTGCCATGGTCTCACCCCTGCTCCACTGCCTTCTCCAGAGAAGGAGGAAGGTACAGCAAACAAATCCAGTTTCCCTGTAAAAGCCTCCCTGGACAGCAGTTTGTAGCATGCACAGGGCTCTGGAAATGGGAGGGTGAGAGCTGGGAGGAGAGAGCAGGAACCCAGAGCTCTGTCACTCCCTTAGGTAAGTCACTTTCTGAGTCTCTTGGTTTCTCTGGAGCCGGGGTGATGCCATGGCAGGGAGCTGAGGTTTCCCTGGCATCTCAAAAGCTCTAAAAGTCTGTCCCTGCGAGAGGGGAGGTTGTGCCACCCCCACTGCAGCTGGTGCAGGATCCCATGTCCCAGCTGGCAGGGAGCAGGATGTGCTGAGGGTGAGGAAGGCTCCTCTGCCGAGAGCTGGCCCTGAGCTCAGTGCTCTCCCTCCAGGTGGACAGCTGTTCTTACTGTGTTGTTTCCTACTCTTTTTATTTTCTCCTTTTATTTTTTCCTCTTCTCTCCTTTGCTCCCTGCTCTGCTGCTGCTCTCCCTGCATTCTCCCCGCCGTCTCTGGCCACTCTGGCAGCCGACAGACGAGAGGAGTTGGGTTTACTCCCCGCTCCACTATAGCGCTCAGCTCCACTCTGTCTCCGATGAGGAGAGCGATACAGTAAGTGTCCAACAACCCTGTGCCGGTGCCCGGTGGGTCGAGGTCGGAGCTTGTGCTCCCTCTGCAAGGTCAGCCTGGCCTCTGGCAGCGTGGGGCTCCTGCATGGCTGCAGCAGAGCCCGGCTGCCCCTCGGGCCAGCTTGGTGCTGGCAGAGCCCTGGCCTGCTCAGCGAGGGCTGTGGCTTGTTCCCAATCATTTGGTGCAGGGAAAGCTTTGGGGAGCTGAGGTTTTCCAGTCATGTTGTCGTTGCTGGAGGGTGTGGAACAGCCTCTCTCCTTGTGCTGATTGTGCTGGGGAGCTGGTGGGGCACAGACCTGACTGACGTGGGGGAGTTAACTCTCTTGCCCCTCAGGACAAGAAGGACATGGAGGGGCTGGAGAGTGTCCAGGAAGGGAACAGAGCTGGGAAGGGTCTGGAGCGCCAGGAGCAGCTGAGGGAGTGGGGTGGGGCTCAGCCTGGAGAAAAAGAGGTTCAGGAGGGACTTTCTTGCTCTCTCCAACTCCCTGACAGGAGGGTGGAGCCAGGTGGGGGTCAGGCTCTGCTCCCAGGGAACAAGCAACAGGACCAGAAGAAACAGCCTCAAGCTGCACCAAGGGAGGTTTAGGTTGGATATTAGAGAAAATTTCTTCATGGAAGGGGTTGTCAAGCCCTGGCACTGGCTGCCCAGGGCAGTGGTGGAGTCACCATCCCTGAAGTGTTCAGTATGTGGATGTGGCACCTGGTGACATGGTGAACATCGTTGTGGTGCTGGGTTAACAATTGGACTTGATGACCTTGGAAGTCTTTTTCCACCGTAACAATTCCATGGTTCTGTGACTCTCCTCTCTCTGCCTCTTGCAGTAATCTCTATGCAGACACAGAAGTCCCAGAGAGCAGCGATTCCCTCTGCAGGTCGATGTGTTCCCTTTTCGTTGATGCAGCCGTTCCAGTGGGATGGGGAAGAGCTTGCTGGCACCAGTACTGCTGCACTGCAGGACCCCGGGCACTGCGTTTCAGGACGGAGCAAAACTATAACCGTGTATTTCTACTCACCCCAGACGTGGGCAGCAAAGAAACCACCCGCTCACCCGCAGCTCCCGGCAGAGAATTCCAGCTGGGCGTAGAGAATCCTGGGTAGTAACACAGTGTTTTCCAGACGTGCACTACCGTAGCTACCTATCCATGTGTGATACTGTGAACCTTTTTAATTTTTTAATCATGTATTTATTTCTTTTATCTTTGCACAGAGACAGCACAAATGTGCTTTTTTAAACATTTAGTTTACTGCACTTTTTTTTTTTTTTCTCCATATATTTGTGCATCAGAAAGGAGCGCGAGACCTCACCGGAGAAGGGGTAGGAGCACGTTGCTGGGGAGGGCAGGGACAGGAGTGGCTTCATTTGAGGCAGCAGCGTGGTCTGACCAACTGAGGGAGTCAGGAGGTTTAAGGCTGTCCAGACTCTGCCACGGTTTTGCTGAGTGACCCAAGGCGAGTCACTTAAACCACTCTGTGCCTCGGTTTCCCCTGTGCTGATGGGTGGACAGTACCCACGTCGTTACAGCACTTAAACCCTGGGATGAAAGGTGCTATGAAAATGCAATGTATTCAAGGCCATGGAATAGAATTACTCCCACGTTACCACAGTCCAAAGTAGCCATGCCAACTCACTTGGATCCAAACTCTCTAGTGACTTCTCCCGTCTGTGACACTGTGCGGGGGCAGCGCACGGTCCTGTCGGCAGTGACGTGGACTCAGCTCTCCCTGGACGTCGTGGTGGGCTCTGCCTTCCCCCTGTGCTGCACTGCTGCATCACCCCTCCCTCTGTGCTTGGAGTCCACGCTTCATCCGACCGGCTCTGCCTGCTCCGGACCCGCGGGCACGGACAGACGGGAACTGGGCACCTCCCGGGCCTGGCCATGCTGGAGAGTGAGTTCCCTGCCCTGCCAGGCCCACGTGGGGCTCGTCTGGACCCTGATCCTCCTGGAGCCACTCAGCCCCCCACGTGTTCGTGCGTGTATCCCGGGGTCACCCGTCCCCTCCGCTCCTCGGGGCAGGCAGGGAGCGCGGGCACATCCACACGCTGGAGGCAGAAGCGGGAGCCTGGCTCTGCCACGGAACTGTGCCGGCGCTGCTGTGCTCGTGGACTCTGTTGGACAGAAAGCTGTGTGACTGGGGTGTTGCCTGGGGTCACGTCTGCTGGTGGAAATCACTGCTGCGGGTGTCTGAGAGGGTTTGCTTTGCGGGGGCTGTAGGTGAGAGGGTTTGGTGTCACGGGGTGGTGTTCAGGCTCATCCATCAGCAGGACACACACCACAGTGTTGTCTGGAATCCAGCAATCCCATCCTCATCTCCCAGAGAGAAGACAGGAAGTCCTTTAGGCCAGAGGGAGCCAGGTCTTGTTCATGTGCTTTATGAACCTCGCTTGAGAAAGAGGGTCAAAATCTCTTTATTCCCATTACAATCTTCACTGTCCTTGGGATTCCTTGTAGAGGGGTGGGGAATTGGGACCCTGCTCTCGGTCCCCCAATCTGTATTCACAGCAGCACTCGGGAGGGGTTAAGTGGGTCCCAGAAGGTAGCTGGGCTGGTGGGAAGCTCTTCCCTCTGCACTGTGCTGGACTTGGTGAGGATCTTCAGGAACTGATGTTTTCTTGCCTGGAATACGGGACCTGGACTTCCCTGCCCTGCCTGCGGAAGTGGAAGGCTGTGGGTTGTGCTTCTCGGGAGCACAGCTGGGGGATCGTGCAAGCTGCTGCTGTTCCATGTATCCATGTATTTACCAAATAGTCTATCAAAAGTCTCTCAAGAAACTTTCCCCTTTCAGTTGCTGCTTGACAGCTCGTTCTCACAACTGCAGCTCCTGCCCCATCCCACCTGGGGGGCTCTGCAGGCTTTGGGGGGGGCTCAGGGGTTGGTGGAGGGGATGTGGGAGCAGTTCAATACCTGCAGCCTCACCTGCCTTTGGGCTCAAGGCAAGAGGCTTCAAAAAGCTAAAAATTTAATCTCCTTTTACTCCAGCAGCATGTGCAGAGTGGCCAGAGGGAGCTGCTGCTGCTGGTGGATGCTGTGCTGGAGGTCGGGGCTCGGGGGGGAGTCAGGGGGGGCTCAGGGGTGTCAGGGGGGCGGGGCTCGGGGGGGAGTCAGGGGGGGCTCAGGATGTCTGACCCAGGCCCCCCTGGGATCACCTCAGTCAGGGGCCAGAGGGTGTGGCCTCGTCAGGACTTTCCAGCCAGCTGAAATCAAGCATCTTTGTGCAGATGGTGTGAGCATCATTGATGGGGGTTTTACTCCTTCCCCTCATTTTGGGGCTCTCCAAAGCTGCTTGGTCTCTGTGCCGGGAGTGTCCCAGCCCCAACTTCCTTGAGTGTCCCAGAGAATGAGCTTTGTGAGCTGGAGCTGTGCTCTGTCCCAGGAGAGGGGGTGAACCCAGAGCTCCTGCAGCACATTCATTCCAAGCATTGTCTTTCCTTTTTAAAACAATCCCTGTACAGTTCCATAATGCTCCCTTTGGAGCGAGCAGGTCTGGACAGGGAGGGTTGGTCTTGTGAGAGGGCAGGCAAAGGCTTAGAGCAGCTTTGTCACTGTGGGGGGACGAGGAGGAACCTTCCTTTAGGGAGATGCTGATCTGAAACACAAACTGCCCCTGTCCAGGCTGGCACAGCCCCTGCTCTGTGTCACCTGTCCAGCAGGTCAGTGCTGGGGAACTGCTCGGCCTCTGCTTTCCCTGGAGACTGGAAGGACCTTGTATTTTAAAGCTTGGTCTCAGCCCCTCTCACTGCTGCAGGAGCAACAGGAGCTCTGGGGCACATCACAGGCACTGTCAGTGCTGCCTGGGCAGGAACAGGCCCACAGGGAAGAGCATCAGTCCTTTTTGGGGAAGAGAATCCACACTCATCCTTGGTCTTAACGTTCCTCCAGCTGCACTTTGGCTTGTCCTGCACTTGAGTTGCCTGTTCTGTGTCGAGGCTCTCTCTGGTGACCTGCAGGTGCTGTCCTTGCTCTCCTTCATTAAAGGAGGCACCGAGGTCTTGTACCCCGAGATGTGAGCCCCACAGAGCAGTCCCTTCCCACGCAGGGCTGTGGCCTCTGTGCCACCGCTCTCCTCCATCCCCATCGGGCTCTGTGGGACACGCCCTGACCTTTGCCTGGGGCTGAGGCTGCAGATGATTTCTCCCTGCCAGGTTCGGGGCTGGCAGGAGAAAATGGGCACCCGTGTCTCTGGGTTTGCCGTCAGGCTCCTGGTGAAGGCTCTGGGGCAGAGCCAGGAGCTGGTACAGAGACCCTGAACACCCGTAGAGGGGCCCCACCCTGGGCTGCCGCTGCCCCTCCTCGGCTGCATCAGTGGAACTGCCCTTGGGGGTGTTAAGTGAAGGCAGAGCCCAGGGCAGGCTGGGGTGTTTGCAGGGCTCCGGCCCCCCGGCCCCGCGTCAGCCACAGCCCCGCGTTCCCCTTCTCGTTCCCAGCCGCTGCTCCAGCGCCTCCTGGACGGAGGAGGACAAAGCCAGGGCGGAGGCGTTCTGGGTCACGTCTGAGTTTTCTTTCTGTCCCTGTCCCCACGTGTGTCCCGTGACTCCCTGTTCCCACGTGTTTCCCTGGGGATGTCCCATGGGATGTCCCTGTTCCATCCATGGCTGTCCCGGTGGCTGTCCCTCCCTGTCCCACTGGATGTCGCACGGGATGTCCCTGTCCCCACACGTGTCCGTGTGACGGGTGTCTGGCGGCGGTGCCGGTGTCGGGAGCGCTGTCCCGTCTCCGCTCCGGGGACTCAAGGCCTGGCCGCGCTTTTTCTTCTCTCGGTTGTTTTGAGGGTGTTTCCCCTCCCTCTCTGCGGAGCCGTTTCTCCAGACACGTGTACCCCGGTGTGATAAAGCGCCCTGCGGTCCGTGCCGCGCTCTCCGCCTCCTGCTTTGGGGCAAAAGCGGCCGGAATTGGGGCAGGCGGGACAGGCCCCGCCCCCCCCGCGCGGGGCTGCCCCTACGCCCGCCTGTCCGCGCCGGGGCCGCGGGCGGGCGGGGCGGGCGCAGGCGCGCTTGGGGCAGCCCCGCGCAGTGAGGCCCCGCGAGGCCCTGGGGCGGAGCCGCCGCCGCCGCCGATGGGCTCCGGGACGCGCAGCCCCGGCCGGGAGCGGGACCGGGACCGGGATCGGGACCGGGAACGGGATCGGGACAGGGAACGGGATCGGGACAGGGATCGGGAGCGCTCCGGGAGCCGCGGGAGGCGTCGCCGCAGCCGGAGCAGGAGCCGCAGCCGGAGCCGGGGGCGCCGCCGGGAGCCGAGCTCAGGGTGAGCGGGGACCGGGCCCGGAGCGGCCGCGCCGCGTCTGGAGGGGAGCGAGACCGGGACCGGGAGCGGGGGGAGCCGGGGCTCGGTGTGCCGGGGGAGCCGGGGCCCGGGAGGCCCGAAGCGGCCTCGCTGCCGCCGGGCTCGGGCAGGGCCGGGCAGCGGGACCGGGGCCGGTGGGTCCCCAGCGCCGCCCGTGACGTCGGCCCGGGGCGGGTCCGGTACCGCGCGCTGTGCCGGCGCTGCCGCTGCCCCGTGCCAGGCCTCGCTGTGCCCTCCTTCCCCTGACACCCGGCTGTGCCGCTGCAGCTCCGACTCCAGCGGCGAGAGGCAGAAATGGAAGAAGAAGAAGAAGAAAAGCAGCAGCAGCCGGGACCGGGACCGGGACCGGGACCGGGACCGGGACCGGGACCGGCCTCATAAGGAGCGGAGGAAGCAGCGCTCGCGGTCCCGGGGCCGTTCGTCCAGCTCCAGCCCCGAGCGCCGCCGAGGACGGGAGCGGAGCCGAGAGCGGAGCCGGGAGCGCCGCAGGAGGAGGGATGGATCCAAGTCCTCCGTGTCCTCCGTCAGCTCCCCGTCCCCGGCCCGGCCCCACGGCCGCGAGGAGCCGGGACAGACCCTGAGCCTGCAGGAGCGGCTGCGGCTCCGGGAGGAGAAGAAGAAACAGGCGGCGCTGCTGAAGGCGCTGGAGACGCCCGAGGAGAAGCGGGCGAGGAGGTTGGCCAAGAAGGAGGCCAAGGAGAGGAAGAAGCGGGAGAAGATGGGCTGGGGGGAGGAGTACATGGGATACACCAACACCGACAACCCCTTCGGGGACAACAACCTGCTGGGCACCTTCATCTGGAGCAAGGTGAGCTCTGCCCTGTCCCTGTCACTGAGTGGAACAGGGCAGAGGGAGTGGGGGGTCGGGGGGAACTGTGGCTGAGGTGGGATCTGTAGCCAAGGGGTTGGGCTGAGGAGGTGGGGCAGGAGTAGGAGTAGGAGCTGCAAGCTGAGTGCTGGGCATTTACTGGAGCAGGGACACGGAGATGGTAACAGGGATGGAGCACTTCTTCTGTGAGAAATGACTGAGACTTGGGGGTGTTCAGCCTGGAGAAGGGAAGGCTCTGGGAAGACCTTGGAGCCCCTTCCAGTGCCTAAAGGGGCTCCAGGAGACCTGGAGAGGGACTTTGGACAAGGGCCTGGAGGAATAGGACAAGAGGGAATGGCTTCCCAGTGCCAGAGGGCAGAGTTAGGTGGGGTCTCACCACCTCACCCTGTGAGGGTGGTGAGACCCTGGCACAGATTTCCCAGCGCAGCTGTGGCTGCCCTGTCTCTGGAAGTGTCCAAGGCCAGGTTGGACGGGGCTTGGAACAACCTGAGATAGCGGAAGGTGTCCCTGCCCATGGCAGGGGGTGGAACAAGATGAACTTTAAGGTCCCTTCCAACCCAAACCATCCATGATTCTATGATACAGCTGTGCTGGCACTCCCCTTGCCAGACTGGGTGGGCTCCTGGGCTGAGCCTGGGTTTGCTGAGGGGCTTCAGGAACAGGATTTGAGGGATTTGGGGACCTTTGATAGGATCAGAGCTCACAGGAGCAGCAGAAGCAGGTGGATGCCGTGGCATTTGCTGGCCAGTGAGGGGCTGTGGAGGTCCTTGGGTTTCACAGCTTCCCTTGGCCACTCTGTTTCAGGCACTGGAAAAGAAAGGGATCAGCCACCTGGATGAGAAGGACCTGAAGGAGAGGAACAAGCGAATCCAGGAGGACAATCGTCTGGAGCTGCAGAAGGTGGGGTAGGATGTCCCTCCATCCCTCTGGTGGACAGCCCTGGGGACAACCCAGTTCTCCTCATTACTCACCAGGAAGCCCCTTTGTTCTCTTCCCTGGGGGTGTCCACAGGCTGTAGGATTTGGAGGGGGGTGCACAGCACCCAGGCTGTTCCAGCCTGAGAAATCTCTTGCCTTGGGGATGAGCCCAGCTCAGGAGGTGCTGAGAAGGACAGTGCCAGTCACTTCACTGGGGCACTCTGTGGTCCCTCACAGGGCTGGCAGTGAGCCCCAGGCAGCCTGGCCCCGCTGGCTCTGGGCTCTCCAGGAGCTGAGGCAGCCCCGGGACAGGCCGTGCCCTCAGAGGTGCCCGTGTGGTGCCCCATCCACAGCGGCCTCACAGCCCCCTCTCCCCGGGCAGGTGAAGCAGCTGCGCCTGGAGCGGGAGCGGGAAAAGGCCATGCGGGAGCAGGAGCTGGAGATGCTGCAGCGGGAGAAGGAGGCAGAGCACTTCAAAACCTGGGAGGAGCAGGAGGACAACTTCCACCTGCAGCAGGCCAAGCTGCGGTAGGTGTGCGGCTGCTCGGGGCCGGGCCTGGCAGGGAGCAGAGGGTGGCACTGCTCAGTGTCACTCACTCTGTCCCTCTCCCCTCTCCCAGGTCTAAGATCCGGATTCGGGATGGGAGGGCGAAACCCATCGACCTTCTGGCCAAGTACATCAGTGCCGAGGACGACGACCTGGCCGTGGAGATGCACGAGCCCTACACCTTCCTGAACGGCCTCACCGTGTCCGACATGGAGGACCTGGTGGAGGACATCCAGGTGCCAGCCCTGCTGCTCCTCTGCCAGGGCTTCCTCCCCAGCTCTGCCTCCCTGCCCAGATGTTGGGGCAGGTGCCTGATGTCTGGCTTGTCTCCTGCCTGCAGGTTTACATGGAGCTGGAGCAAGGGAAGAACGTGGACTTCTGGAGGGACATGACCATCATCACGGAGGATGAGATAGCGAAGCTCCGCAAGCTGGAGGCCTCTGGAAAAGGGGGCCCAGGTGAGCAGTGTGGGTGTCAGGGGCAGTGTGAGTGGGGGTGACACAGGGTGTAGGGTCTGTGGCACGTGCTTGGGCTCAGAGGGGCTCTCTGGGACCTGCTGGAGGGAAGGCTGTGGGTCTGGCAGCTGTCCCTGGCTGGGATCCAGCATCCTGCTGTCGGGAGGGCCAGGATGAGGGTCAGTGAGTGGCCACAGACTGACCAGCTGCCCTCACCTGTCCAGGGGAGCGCCGGGACGGCGTCAACGCCTCGGTGAGCTCGGATGTGCAGTCGGTGTTCAAGGGCAAGACATACAACCAGCTGCAGGCACTGTACCAGGGCATCGAGAGCAAGATCCGAGCAGGAGGGCCCAACCTGGACATCGGCTACTGGGAGAGCCTCCTGCAGCAGCTGAAGGCTTACATGGCTCGGGCCAGGTGAGGGCAGGGGCTGGGGGCGGCACAGACCCCACCACAGGCAGAGCTGGGCAGGTACAAACCCAGTTGTTGGTGGGGGTTTATACCTTTTCTAAGATAAGCTGGTTCCCAGGAGGGGAGCAGGGCTGGACACCTTCTCTGGTGATGATGTTCACAGTGAGGTCTCCAAGAGGGAACCGAACTGGGGGCTATTCAGCCCAAAAGCATCCAAGCCCAGCAGGTTTCTGCCTGCTGTGATGAGTGTCACAGCTCTGGGCTGTGGGCATGAGGGGGTTCTGCTGGGTGGGACCCGATGGCTCCTCTCCTCTCACAGGTTGCGGGAGCGGCACCAGGACGTGCTGCGGCAGAAGCTCTACAAGCTGAAGCAGGAGCAGGGTGTGGAGAGTGAACCGCTCTTCCCCATCATCAAGAGGGAGCCAGCCTCCCCCAGCGACAGGTGAGCAGCCCTTTCCTTGGAGCACAGCCCTCCAGGCCTGTCCTGTGGGACACCCTGCATAGAAAGGCAGCCTTGTGCTCCCACCCTTCCCCAGGCAGGGCTCAGGTGAGCTGAGAGCGAGGGTACCATCCCCGTCCCAGTTCTCTCTTCTCCCTTCCGTGCAGGCTGGATCCCGAGGAGAGCCTCGAGGCACAGCCAGGGCCGTCCTCGGAGCCGGAGGCGGAGCAGGACACGGAGGCCAAGGGCGAGGCGGAAGGGGAGGCCGTGCTGATGGAGGAGGATCTGATCCAGCAGAGCCTGGACGATTACGATGCGGGCAAGTACAGCCCCCGCCTGCTGGGCCCCAACGAGCTGCCCTTCGACGCCCACGTGCTGGAGGCCGAGGAGGACACGCACCGGCTGCTGCTCCTGCGCCAGCAGCTCCAGGTGACAGGTGAGCCCCAGGGAAACCTGCCCGGTGTGGAGGGTGTGCAGGGCTTTGGGCTGCAGGGCTGCAGGGGACACTGCCCTCAGGAAAGGGTGAGCTGGATCTGGAGATGGCACCCAGAGCTGGCCTGGTGGAGGGGTTCCCCCCAGAGCAAAGAGTGCTGTGGGCTGGGCAGGAACAAGGGGATGGGGCTCAGGCTGCTGGTGTTCCCTGTGGGGACCTGCCTCAGTGCCTCCAGGGCATTTGGGTGCAGACGGGTGGGAGGAGTGTTTTGGATGAGTTTTCCAGCACAACTCAGTCCGGTACCCTCTGGGAATCCCCAGTGCATCCCCGTTTCCAGCTCTGCATCCCTTGCCCAGCACCTGCTGCTCCCTCCTGCCGTGTGCCCAGTGTCCCACAGCACTGCAGGATCCCACCTTCACCTGTCCTCCCCCACAGGTGATGCCTCGGAGAGCACCGACGACATCTTCTTCCGCAAGGCCAAGGAGGGCATGGGCGCGGACGAGGCTCAGTTCAGCGTGGAGATGCCGCTCACGGGCAAGGCCTATCTCTGGGCTGACAAGTACCGGCCGCGCAAGCCCCGCTTCTTCAACCGTGTCCACACGGGCTTCGAGTGGAACAAGTACAACCAGACCCACTACGACTTCGACAACCCGCCCCCCAAGATCGTGCAGGGCTACAAGTTCAACATCTTCTACCCCGACCTCATCGACAAGCGCTCGACGCCCGAGTACTTCCTGGAGGCCTGCCAGGACAACAAGGACTTCGCCATCCTGCGCTTCCACGCGGGGCCGCCCTACGAGGACATCGCCTTCAAGATCGTCAACCGGGAGTGGGAGTATTCCCACCGCCACGGCTTCCGCTGCCAGTTTGCCAACGGCATCTTCCAGCTCTGGTTCCACTTCAAGCGTTACCGTTACCGCCGGTGAGGGGCTGCTGAGCACCCCCCGGACTCCTGCCAGGGGTCTCGTCCCCTGGCACAGACACTGTCCCCTGGATGTCCCCAGGGCCTGGCCCAGCACAGGGCATATTCCTGCAGCTTTTCCCTGTCCTTGCCTTTATGCTGAGGGACCCTGAGACTTTGTTATAAATAAAATAGGGGTTGTTTTAGCTGTGGGATCCTGAGCATGGGTATCACCACTGCTTCTGCATGGCAGCACCAGCCAGTACCATACTGGGCCGGCACTGGGAGCTCTCCTAGGGGCTGGGTAGTGTTTGAGGTGGGGGGGTCCTCAGCCCTGTGTCGCTGGGGTCTGTTGCTCCCTCCCCACATGCTGTCAGCCCTGTGTGCTCCCCTTGCCCGCTCCAGCCCCTTCCCAGCCCCACACCTCCCCTTACCAGTGTCAGACCAGTCCAGCTGATGGTCCCCAGCTGGAGCTGCAGGGCCCTTGGCTTCACCAGCACAGCACTGCCCCGTGTCCTGCTCCACAGACCTCCTGGGGCCCTCCCCCCGGCCTCATCCCTGGCACGTCCTCCCCTGGGATTTGACTTCCCCAGCCTGGGAATGCCGCCACATCCCTCAGCCCTGGCTGTGGCATGGGAAGCTTCAGTGGCTGCCAGGCGCCTGCTCCAGCAGGGCGGAGGAGAGGGTGCTGGCTGGGATATCTCCTTACAGGGGAAAATCCGGATTCCATGGCCTGCAGTCCCTCCCACATCGTGCCTGTGAGGCTCTCGCTGCCCTAGGCAAGAGGCAGCTGCGCTCCCCAGACCCCCATCGCTGAGCTGGGGGTCCCTGAGGGCCCCAAGTGATGCTCAGCCAGGTTTTGGGCATCTTGAGGAGTGTTTCAGGGCTGAGCTGGGAGTCACTGGTGTTGGTCCCTCCAGGTGCTGGCCATGGGGCACAGCCACGAGTGTCTGGGATGGCCCCATCCCCAGGATCACCCAAACAGTGTTGGTGTGTGAGTAATGCCCAGGGACACAGGAAACCACCATCCTGGCAGTGAACTGTCACAGCGAGGCTGTTTCCTCCCTGCATCCACTGCCCCCAGTACAGCCCCATGGCACAGGGACTTGGGGGGCTGCCCCAATCCCCCAGCACTGGGGCAGAGCCAACCCTGCTGTGTAGGGGCCTCCAGACCTTAGTGGCTGCCCCACGGCTCAGGAGGGTCACCCTGTCCTGCTCTCTGCTGGCAGGATCCAGCCCTGCAGACACCGTGGGAGCTGGTGCTCAGGAGGCTCCCACGCCTGCCCTGGCTGCCCACGCGTGTGGGGCTCAGCCTGGGGGTGGGGGGCACCCCAACTGCTTTGGCCCTGCACGTGGGTGCCCCCTCCCCATCCTGTGGGATGTCCCCGGGGCCGGCAGCTGCACCGGACGCATCCCCTGCCCTCTCCTTCCTGTGAGTTATTTCCAGCCACTGCCTGCACAGGGGTGTTCCAGGGCTCAGCACAGGAAGCGAGTGAAGGCCCAGCCAGGGATGGCCTTGGAGGAAATGGGAAAAGAAAAGCCAAACCCCAACGTTTGGTTGGTGGTTGGGTGCCCTCTCTGCTCAGCTGCCTGGCAGAGCCACCCTGCCCACAGCCCTCGTCCCTCCTGGGCATACACACACACTGGGGTAGGGGAACTTCCCCCCAGAACATCCCACTGTGTCCCCAGCCTGAACATGGTCCACGTTCTCTCCCAGGCACTGCGTTTCCCTGTGCCTTTGACTCCAGGCCCTGGATGGAGCCACTGACTGGGCACAGGAGCCCCTGGAGCTGCTGTGGCTGCCGGGCACACGCTGGATCAGGGGCTGGATCCGGCTGAAGCCCCTCTGATGGCTTTTCCCTGCCCTGACAGCTCTCAGTGCTCGTGTCTGCACCTCCCCTCCATTTCGTGGGGAGCTGTTGTGGTTTGGCACAGCCCTGAGTTGGGTTTGGGGGGTACAGCAGCTCAGCCGGGCTCATGCCCCAGGGGTGGCAGTTGGTGGAGCCGCCCCCCCGTGCCCACATCCCTGTGAGCGCAGCTGCTCCCAGGCACACCCCGACACACCCTGGCCCGGCCCGGGTACGGCAGCGGCTGCTGAACCCTGCGGGTTTCCTTCCTGCCCCCAGCACTCGATCCTCGCCGCGACCCAGTTCTGCGGGCTGGCCCTGCCCTCTGCCCGGGCTTTCGCAGTGCCAGTCCTTGCTCCAAGCCAAGGTACGGAGGGATGATGGGGGTCTGCAGCCCCGCAGTGCCGAGCCAGCGGCAGGAAAATCTCCTGCCCGGCCACCACCGCCCCGGCCTCGCTGGCCTTGGCGGGATGCTGCGCGCTCGGGATGTCCCCGCGTCCCCCGCGGGCTCGGGCGCTCCCAGCGCTCCGGAGCTGATGGAGCCGCCGGGGCCGGAGCCGGGCTCTGCCCTCCCGGCGGAGCACGAGGAGCAGCAGCGGAGGCTGTCGCGTCCTGGGACCGCGGGAGGGGACAGTGCCTGGGGACGTGCCACTGCGGCTGGCCGCGACTTTGGACAGCGCAGCGACACCTCGAGCTGGGAAAACCTCCGGGGTGCGAACCCTCCCCGGGGCTGCGGGGGCACCCAGGGACGCTGCGGGGACTCCGGCCATCCGACTCCCCCTTCCCGGGTCCCGGGGCCGCTCTGCGGGGCTCGGTGGGGACCCTCCTCTCTGTGGGACGGCACGGCCGGATCCCCCCCCCGCCCGGACAGGGACCCACTCGGGTAAACAAGTGAGTAACGGGGCGGGTCCGCCCCGGCTCGGACCAGCCGCGGGTGCTGCGGCCGCCGCCCGGGGGTCTTTGGGCACCGTCACGGGGGGGCTGCGCCAGGGGAAGCCGCGGGGGCGATGGGGCCGGGGCGCGACCCCCGCCCGGAGGGAGCCCCGTCCTGAGCGAGGAGGGGGCGGAGAGGGACGGGGCCGGTTCCGGGGGGAGCGGCGAGCCCGGCCCTTCCCCCGCCCCCCCGCGGGGCTGAGCTGAGTGGAGCTGAGCCGAGTCGAGCTGAGCCGAGCCGGGTGGATCCCGCCGACAGCGAGGTAGGGCCCGGGTCTGCGCGGGGAGGGGAGCGCTGGAGAGGGGCGAGGGATGCGGGGGTGGGGAGGCTGAGGAGAACAAAGAGCCCAGAAGTCTGGGATGGACGGACAGAGAGACTGGGATGGATGGACAGAGACCAGGAGGGGTGGACAGACCGCAGGGCTTGGACGGACGGACGAAGGGGCTGTGCGGGGCCCGTGGGGCTGTGCGGGGCTTTCGGCTCTCTCGGGACTCTCCGGACACTCGCGTTCGAGTCATCCGCCCAGTTCACACACAGACCCGAGGATCGGGTGCGTTTCGGGGAAAGGGAAGTGGAGACCCAACGGGGGGAACGGAGACGTGGTGTCCCCCGCTGTCTGTCTGTCCCCGGGGCCGGGGGTCCGCGGCGGGGACGTCCCGGGCTTCCCCTCGGCACCAGGATTTGCTTTGGAGGCTCCCCTGTCGCGACGGGTCCCCCACGGCCGCCCCCGCCCGACCTCATGTCGGGGAAGAGCCGAGAAAGAGTCAGGAAAGGACCGGGAAAGGGCCGGGAAAGGAAAGGGCTATTTCGGGCGGCCGGGGTGGGCAGCCCAGCGGCCTTGACACCCTCGAGCTGCCGCGATGCTGCGGGCGGGGGCAGCCGCGGGGCGGGGGCCCTGGCACCGGCCCCCCCAGGCTGCTGAGCCCCGGCTCCTGCACCCAAGGGCACCCAGGGTGAACCCCCAGCCACCCCTGCCCGGCTCCGGGGCCCTGGAGGGTGGGATGGGGATGGTGCCAGTTGTCTCCAAGCCAGCCCGGAGGTTTGGGACCTCTGCCCCGGGCCACAGCAGGGACAGGCGAGGACAGACACCGTGCCTGGCAGGAACCACCCTGTGTGTCACTGCTTCCCAGGAATGTCCTCTGTCCTGAGTGTCCCGGGGATGTCCCTGCTCCAGGCCAGGCCAGGGCAGCTCCCACAGCAGTCCCTGTGATGACTGTGGGTCCAAGGAGGGACACTGGGGCCCTGCCAGGTCCCCATTCCCGTGGTGTGACCATGGCCTTTCCTGTCCCAGCTGATGACCTGGAGCTGATCTTCTGCCCCCAGAGCCCCAGCCTGGAGGGTGGGTGGCAGTGAGACCGTGTCCATCCCTCGCAACCATGGGGCCACCTGCACCAGGGACTGTGGAGGCAGAAGGGATCCTAAAGGGAAAGTCCTGGTCCTGGAGAGGTCCAAACAGAGAGGAGGGACTGGCCACACAAGGGAAAAATGCAAATGTCCTGCAGCACCTTCTGCAGGGCTGCCCTGAGGCCAAGCACCAAGTCCAGCAGCAGAGCCCAGGCTGAGGGTGCACATGGGAGTCACTGCTGCCTGGTTTGGGGGTCTCTCTGCAGGTGTCTGTGCCCCACTGCTCAGCAAACTCCCCTCCCAGCTCCACACCCTGGCCTGATCCTGCAAGCCCCGTGCCCAGTCCTGCCTGAGGAAGCCTGGGGAAGGAATGGGCTGGGGCAGGAGCAGATAAGGAGCAGCCTCCTGCTCCCCAACAGCCTCTTGCCTTTCCCTCGGATGTGGCCAGGGCAGGAAGCAGTGCCCAGCGGAGGCAGGGCAGCCATGGTGCAGCTGCAGCAGAACATCAACCCTCGGCCTCAGGCGGTGCCAGGAACCCCATTAGTGCCTGCACCAGCCCCCCCTCCCTTGCTCCTGCCAGCATCTCACAGCTCCAGCAGCACATTTCAGGTACAGCTCCTCTCCACTGGGATTTTACCCCAGCACCCCTTGCAAAACCCTTGCTCCCATGGGATCTCTCTGGAAAGGTTTTGCCAGGTCCAGAACCCCAAACCCGAGTGCTGCCCATGATGGGGGGAGAGGGTGAGAGGGGACTCCCCCCGCCCCTGCATGATCCCTTTCCCGGAGATGCCACTGGTTTGCTCTGGCACTGCAGGGGCTCCCTCTCTCCTGGCCCTGCGGCTGTTAAGTGGCCCCTCGTTAATATTTGATTCCCTCTAAGTGCAGTCGGTGCCCGGCTGAGGCAGTTCTGAGCAGGGGGGCCCAGCTGCTCAGCCCCCAAGCCCACTCCAGGGTCCCCCCCGCCCTTGGGGTCCCTGGCCTGGCTGTACTGGGCGGTGGGTGAGGGTCTGAGTTGTGATTGCCACAGGGCAGAAGGGGGATGAAGGACAAGGAGGAGCTGTGGGTGATGGTTGGTTTGGAGCTTCTGGGCCCTGTGGTGCCTTGCCCAGCCATGGTGCCACCACAGGGAGACCCCCCCCGCTGGACACTGTGGGGAAGGGTCAGATCCTACCACAGGGAGCCAGTGGGCAGCCAAGAGCATCCCATGGCTCTGTCTCTGGGGGCTCTCAGGGGCAGCAGGGCAGCATCAACCCACGAGTTCCTGACCCTCAGGGAGCAGAGGGTGTGCTCTGGGGCAGGGGGGACACGCTCGGGGACAACACCCCAAGCGAACCCCAAGAGCGTGAGCAGGCACATGGCAAGGGACAGCAGGAGTGGGACCGCCATGCCAGGCACCCACGTGGCATCACTGTTGGGCAGGGGGGAATTTGTCACCTCCCAGAGGACGTGGGAAAGGCTGGTGACTCCTCAGGGATCTGGAATGTCACACCGAGGCCTGACCGTGATCTGGGGGGCCCTGACACTTCTGGAGCCACCGTGGACAGCCCTCAGGGACCAGCGAGAACAAACAGCAGCAAGTTTTGGCTCTTGGCTCATGGAAAAAGCCAGGCCTATCCTTGCAGTGAATCACTGCTGAGATCTGCCAGCCCCCTGCACCGGGATGGGACAGGGATGGGGACGAGCCCCCGCTGCCACCCTGAGCCCCTTCCCCGCTCCCCAGGGCTGCAGCACCCACGGCACAGCTGGTGATGGGTGCACAGGTGGGGCTGGGTGGGTGCCAGCACCCTCAGCCCCATGTCCCGCCTGGGTGAGGCCCCAGAGGAAGATGTTGCAATGCCTGGCCCCGTCCCAGCCCCCGGGCTGTGGGATCGGCGCGTGCCTCGGGCGTGTGCGGTGGCTCCCAGCCCTGCGGCCACCCTCCAACCGGGGGCTGGGGAGGGGGGGTGGGGAGGGGTGTCCGGCTGTGGGACACGGTGCAGGGATCACCCGGGACATGGGGACACGGAGCAGGGTGGGGTGATGGACCAAACACCTGGTTTGGCACCGATCGGGGCCAGCTCGAGGTTTGACCTGGGAACGGTGGACAGGTGGCAAGTGCCACCCTGCACAAGGGGGAGGCAAGATTGCCAGGATCCCAGAACTGGAGGGCTCTGCAGTGGGGGCTTTGCAGGGGCGGATGGTTGGGATACAGCTGAGCATCCCACTGGGGCCACTGGGCTGAGGGCTGTGCCAGCCCAGGAGCGGGATGGGGCAGGTGGGGTGACAAGAACATCCACAGCCTGGAGAAATGGGTCCCAGGAGGAGAGGAGGGGTCTGCTCCCTGCAAGGGATTGTGTCCCCAGGGTGTCCGGTCCCCACAGTTGCCACGTCTCTGCTCTGTCCCACATCATCCCATTTACAGCCTGGACCAATTAGTAGTGGAAGCCTGTGCAGGGCCAGGAGTTGGACTCAATGATCCTTGTGGGTCTGTTCCAACTCAGGATATTCCATGATTCTGATTCCCAGCTGCCAGATGCTTCCCGGCCCCGGGTCACTGCCCAGTGAGGCAGAGTGGCACTGACCGGGCTGCCCACGGCCGCAGTCCATGTGCTCTCTGTCACAAACCCTCGGCTCCCAGTGCGGGGGGTCCAGGGGAGCAGCGCAGGGATGTCACCCACACTGGCTGTGGCTTGGCCACAGTGCCAGGGTTGCAGCACACAGCTCCAGACATGGATGTCCCAACCTGTGCCTCAGCTTCCCCCACACACTACGGGGATGAGGCTTCTCCCCACTGAGCCAGGAGTACAGTACAGGGACGGGGAGTATCAGGATCATGCCCCAGGGCAGCCACCCTGTGCCTGCATCCTTGAGAGCAGGTTCCTGCACTGTGACAGAGAGCAAACATCCCAGGGGGGTCAGGCTGTGTTCCCCAGGAGTAGGAGTGAGCCAAGCTGCCCGTGTCAGGCCGTGCTGGGATCCGGCCTCGTGGCTGCAGCTCCACGTGGCTCGTGGCCCAGGACGGTTAATCCCGGCAGCTGCAGGGCTGGGCCCTCAGCACCCACCCCGGCTGCACCCAGAGCCAGTGCAAGCCAGGGTCCCAGTGTCCCCCTCCATGGGCTGGGCTTCTGGCAGGGCATCCCCCTCCACAGCCCTGGGGGGCCCCACATCTGCAGGCTCAGGGTGGGTGATGGGGAACAGCCCTAAACCCCCTCACTTCTCCCCGCAGGGCAAGGCGGGCTCGGTGCTGGCAGTGGGGGTCACAGGCCATGGAGCCGAGCCAGGAGGGTGCCTGAAGCTGCCAGAAGGAGCGTGAGGGGGTGGGGGATATGGAGCCCCCCAACAGCAGCGTGGCTGGGCTGGCACACTCGTGTTTCGGGGTGTTCAACGCCAGCGACGGCCGCGCCAACGCGCGGAACAGCATCGCCTCGCCCTGGTTCTCCACGGCCTTCGGCCTCATCGGCCTCTGCTCCAACCTCTTCGCCCTCTGCGTCCTGCTCAGCTCCTCCCGCAAGCTCTCCAGCCACGCCCGCTCCTCCTTCCTCGTCTTCCTCTGCGGGTTGGTGGTCACGGACTTCATGGGGCTGCTGGTGACAGCCTCGGTCATCATCCCCTACCACTTCATCAAGTTCCCCTGGGCCGAGGTGGACCCCGACTGCCACCTCTGCAACTTCCTCGGCTTCTCCATGGTGTTCTTCGGGCAGTGCCCGCTGCTGCTGGGGGCCACCATGGCCGGGGAGCGGTTCCTGGGCATCAACCGCCCCTTCTCCCGCTCCACCAGCATCTCCAAGCGCCGTGCCTGGGCCATGGTGGGGCTGGTGTGGGGCTTCTCCTGCCTGCTGGGGCTGCTGCCGGTGCTGGGGCTGGGCCGGTACACGCTGCAGTTCCCCGGCTCCTGGTGCTTCCTCACCCTCCTGCCCGACACCGGCGACATCATCTTCTGCCTGCTCTTCGCTCTGCTGGGCATCCTGTCGGTGCTGCTCTCCTTCGTCCTCAACACCATCAGTGTGGTCACGCTCTGCCGCGTCTACCACGACCGCGAGTCGGTGCAGCGGCGCCGCGACAGCGAGGTGGAGATGATGGTGCAGCTCGTGGGCATCATGATCATCGCAACCATCTGCTGGATGCCCCTCCTGGTGAGGCCCCCGACCTGATGCCCCCCTGTCACCGCTCCTCCATGTCCCCCCTGGGTCTCTTGGTGTCCCCCCTGCTCCTCCTTGTGGGGCCTCAGCCTTGGTGTGTCCCCCCCTTCACCCTCCTCCATGTCCCTCCTGGGTCTTGGGGTGTCCCCCTGCTCTTCCCAGTGAGGTCCAAGGTCTCAGGGTGTCCCCATCACGTTCCTGCTGGTGAGGCCCTAGGTCTGGGGGTGTCCCCTTGGTGAGGCCCCCTCGGGTCTCAATGTCCCCCTGTGCCACCTCTCTGCACTCCAGGTTGGCCCTTGGGTTATGGGCTCTGAGGCTCAGCATTGCCTGCGGGCAGAGCAGGTGCTCCCCGGTGCCCAAACCAGCCTGGGACCTCCCTCCAAGGGGCTCAGTGCCTGGACCCTCATCACTTCCCCCACCCCCACGCAGCTCACAGACCCCCCAGTGACGCTCTGCCCCTTTCCCTCCCCCAGATCTTCATCGTGCAGACGGCGCTGCAGCGCCTGCCCGGCGGGCGGGCACAGGAGCTGCCCACGGACACGCAGGAGATGCTGCTGATCTACATCCGCATGGTCACCTGGAACCAGATCCTGGACCCCTGGGTGTACATCCTGTTCCGGCGGGCGGTGCTGCACCGCGTGTACCCCCGGCTGCGCCCCCGGCCCTCCATCGTGTCCCTCACCCCCTCCCTGCGCCGCAAGCTCACCGCCGGCTCCGTCCTGCAGTAGCGCCCCCGGGATGGGGGGACACGGCCGGGCCCCCATCCCGTCCCCTCGTGCATCCCCATCACCTGCATCCAGGGGCTCTCCCTGCCCCCCCCGAGCCCTGGCAGGGGGCACAGGCCGCTCCCCCCTCCCCGTCCCCAATAAAGCACAGCTCGTGCAGCTCTCGGTGCTCGCTGGGGGTGAACACCCGGGGGGGACCCTGAGGGGGGACCCTGGGGGGGCCCCAGCCCTGCTGACAACCACAGCAACAGCCCTTCTCCTCCAGCCTCTGCTTTAATGACCCACAGCCACTGCCCACCACGCTTTGGGGGTTCTCGGGGAGGTGGGTGGGCTGGTGCCCTGCTGCCCCCCAACCCAGGGGACAGACCTGGGTGCACTCCGGAGGGTGCAGGGCACAGGATGGGGACCCCCACCAGCACTGCCAGCCCCAGGTGGGGTGGGGACGAGGTGGGGACCTGAGGAGGGGGCGGGAGCGAGGGGCACTGCCCCCCCTCCAGCTACTCCTGCCCCCCCTTGGGGTGACAAACGGCCGCCCACACCTCGGCCACGAACTCCGGGGGGAAGGCAAACTCGCCCAGCACCGAGTCCAGCCCGCGGGCGAGTTGGGCCGCGCCGGGGCTGCCCTTGGCCGCCTCCACCATCGTCGAGGCTGGGGGAGAGAAGGGACAGGTCAGGGGCTGGAGCTGGGGCAGGGGCCGGGGAAGGGGCAGGGAAAGGACCTAGGAACTAGGAAAGGACCCAGGAACTAGGAAAGGACCCTTGCAGGAGCTGGGGAAGGGGCAGGGGCTGGGTTGTGGGGCGGGTCAAGGGCAGGTCCGGGTCAGGGTCCAGGCCCCCCCAGCTCACCCAGCTCGCTGTCGCGGATGCCCATGTAACTCTCCAGCAGATCATCCACCCTGCGAGCAGCTTCTTCCTCGGAGGGGCTGGGCTGGGGAACACGGGGGTTGAGTGCTGGGGACCCCCTGCTCCCACCGAGCCGTGCCGGGGGGGCACTGCGGGCGTGGGCAGCAGAGGGGGCACCCAGGGGTGCGGGGATGCTCGTCCCCACCTCAGCACAGGGTGAGCAGATGTGGGTCGGGGGGGGCTCAGGGCGGGTCTTACCCCCTCCTCCAGCACGGCCGGGCCCTGTGTCCGCAGCCGCAGCGTTTCCTTCCCCGTGGCCACTCTGCCTTCGCCCGGGGATTTGCTGCTCCGCGTCCGCTGCCCGATCATGTCTGTGCCCCAGCATGGGGGGAGAGGTGGGGTGAGGGCCAAGGCAGGGCATGGCACCCCCAGCCCATCTCTGCCGACCGCCCAGCCCTACCCCAGCCCCCCGGGGGGGCACTGCAGGGTGAGCTATGTGTGGGACAGGGGCGGTGTGTGGGGGACACCCAGGGGTACAGACTGGGGATGCTCGTGGTTACGGGGTGTTCATGGATGCCCGGGACAGGGCACACAGAGGAATGGGAGTGCCCACAGGGAGTATGAGCAGGTGTGGGGACGCCTACATAGGTGCAATGTAGGGGTGCCCCGGGGTACACAAAGAGTAGGGGTGTAGGTTAGGGGTGTACATGGAACAGGGGTGGATCCTGCGAGGCACTTGGCCCCTGGGGAGGGGGCTGCAGGGCCACAGGGGCTGGGGACAATTCCAAGGTTTCCCTAGTCCCCAGCACAAGAGCAGGGGGAGCCCCCAACTGACCGAAGGCCTTTTTGGGCTGGACCAGGCGGAGGGTGAAGGGCTGGGCCCGCGGCAGCTCCCGCAGCATCCGGGCGACTTCGTAGTGCCGGCAGCCCACAATGGTGTGGTCGTTGATGGCCTCGATGCTGTCCCCCACGCACACCGTCTGCAGCCGGTTGATGATGCTCCCCTCCTTGATCCTCTGAGGGTGGGGGGACAGGGACACACAGCAACAAGGTGGCACAGTGGGACAGTCAGACACAGCCCCCGTCCCTCC
The DNA here is from genome assembly GCF_001604755.1 of Lepidothrix coronata. NCBI lineage: Eukaryota > Metazoa > Chordata > Aves > Passeriformes > Pipridae > Lepidothrix > Lepidothrix coronata. The sequence goes on from NW_016690470.1 coordinate 343,639, forward strand.
CACCACACAAACACCTCTGTGATCCCATGGCCTTTAGTAGCTGGGTCAGGCAGGGAGGGTCCCCCCAAATTTCCCCACGGCGGGGGAGACCCCCAGGACCAGGGTGGACCCAGGGGGGAGTCAGGGAGGAGCCTGGTCACAGGGAGGGGGTGCAGCATGGATGTCACCCACAGGGCCACAGCCCCCAGGGCTGCCCTGGGCCCAGCACAGCCCCCCGGGGGTTCACCTTGATGAAGGCATAGCCAGCCCCGTTGTCTGTGATGGTGAGGCCGAGCGCGTCCTCTGTCTTGGTCACCTCCACCTCCTTGGTCTCGCCCCGGACGTGGGCAAAGATGAAATCCTCGAGGCCGATCTGCCCCCCCAGCAGCTTCTGCATGTCCACTTTGTGCGTGTTGAGCGTGCAGAAGAGGATCTGCCCCGGGGAACCCCGTCAGCAGGGGCTGATGATACCCCACCAGGGCAGGGGGTGTTGGTGTTGGGGCCCAGGGCAGGAATCAGCCATGGCAGGGTCCAGTCAGGTCTGGGCACTGCTAGACCAGCAGGGTCCAGAGACCCCCAGCCTGCCCGAGGACCCCACACTGCCCCATCCCCACACACCTTCCCATGGTGCCAGGCAGCTGGAATCAGCCAGGGAACAGGCAGCCCCGACTCCCTGCCCACTTGCAGGGGGGAAACTGAGGCAAGACCCCCCCAATCCCTCCCCAGAGGAGCCAATAGAGACCAGAGACTAAAGCATTCTTTTCCAGGACATTCTGGGGACTGCATTTACAAGCAGCTGGGGACTCGTGGGAGCACAGGCCACAGCCAGTGCTTCAGGGCTGGTGTCCCCCCTCGGGCACAAAGCCCCCTCCCCGGGTGCCACAGCCCCTCACCTCGGTGGGCGAGATGTCGAAGACCTCGGCGATTTTGGCGTAGAGCTCCTTGACGTTGGTGAAGCCCTCGATGCGCCCCGTGGGGCTGCCGTGGGCCAGCTGCGTGTGGAACACCAGCCTGGGCCGGGCCCGGGGGGCCCGGGGGGCCGCGGGGGCCTCGGCGGGGGGAGGCTCGGGGGTCCCCGGCTCCTGCCCCACGCCGTTCTCCATGGGGCCCCCCTCGGGGGGCTGCCGGCCGTGCCTGCCCACCCGCTGCATCCCGGCGGCAGCGCTGAATTATGGATGGGGCTGGCTCCCCGCCGGCCGTAAGGTGATCCCCGAGCCCGGGAACCTGAGCTGGGGGGGCAGGTCACCCGTGGGGATCGGGTGAGCTCTGCCACGTAAGAAGGGCCCTGGACAGGCTGGAGGTGGGAGAGCAGAGCCGCTGCCATCACACCCTCCCTGGCTGGGCACTGACCTACCGCAGCACCTCCGGGAATAGCTCCAGGATCAGCTCCAGAGTCCCCTCTGAGCACGAACACACAAGAGACCAGAGTGGTTTTCTCCCACGTTTATTTGCTTCCATCTCCAGCCCAAGCCCAGCAGCACCAGGAGATGGCAAACCAGAGATGCAGCTACAGAGCACAGGCCTGGCAGGCGAGAGGGGGGGGAAGCACCCCAGCCCCCCGTTAGAGCCAGGGCCAGGCCCATATAGTGCTAAGTAAGAAAATAAGACACTCTCTAATTACACAGTCTGAGATTAGTGACAGGCAGCCCCGGGGACACCGACCCCGGCACAGCACAGCCAGATGTGGCTGCCAGCACAGTGGTCCCACAAGAGCAGGGGGGCTCAGGCAGGGGGTGGGGGGCAGGAGCAGGAGCTGAAAGCCAATGCAGCACACCCAGGGTCCCCACTGCAGGAAGGGGTCAGTCCCAGCTCCCCTGGCACAGGGGTCCCCACCATGGGAGAGAGTCGGTCCCAGCTCCCCCGGGCTCCCTGCCATGAGAAGGGGTAAGTCCCAGCTCCCCCCAGCCCAGGGGTCCCCACTGCAGGAAGGGGTCTGTCACAGCTCCCCTCCAGCAGGAGGCATTTATTGCCTTCAGGAGCTCCCTGCCCAGTCCCAAAGGTGGGGGGAAAGAGGGGCCAGGCAAGGTGACAGGGACAGTGGCTGAAGGCACCCATGGGGATGATTAAATAAAGGCAGAGGCAGGGGGAAGGAGCTGCCCCCAGCCCCACTGCGGGATGGGACCAAGGGGTTCCCGGGCTGGTCTGGGGCTGGGAGGCAGTGCCAAGCTCCAGGGACTCCCGGTCAGTTCACTGCCTCCCCAGGGACTCCTGGTCATCCCCTGCTGCCCCCCCAGCACCACAGCCCCAGGTCACCCTGGAAGAGTCGGGTTCACTCCAGGCCAGAACCCGCCAGCACCTCCCCATCAGGCTTTGGGGAGCCCCTGGTTGAGCGAGGCGGAGCTGGGGGGCTCCTGGGAGAGTGGGGGGTGCTCACACCACCAGTGACCCCTCACCCAGCAGCACACTGGATGGGCTCTCAGCTCTGTCACCACCCCAAAGCTCGAGGTGTCTGGAGCCGGTGCAGCCGCAGGGTCGGGCACTCTGGGCTGGGGGGTCGCGGCTCACGCTGAAGGTGCGAGGGGGGGGGGAAGCAGCCGGACCCCCGGCAGAGACTGTCCCTTGCGTGAGCTCCAAGGGACAGGGACAGGGTCCAGCCAGCCCCAGGCTCCAGAGGGACTGGTCCTCTCACAAGTGTTCACTGAGGAGGGAGGAAAGCACAGCTGAGTCACAGAATCCCAGAATGGTTTGGGTTGGAAGGGACATTAAAGCCCATCCAGTTCCACCCCCTGCCATGGGCAGGGACACCTTCCACTAGCCCAGGGTGCTCCAAGCCCCGTCCAGCCTGGCCTTGGACACTTCCAGGGATGGGGCAGCCACAGCTGCTCTGGAAAACCTGTGCCAGGGCCTCCCCACCCTCACAGCCAAGAATTTCTTCCCAATCTCCCATCTCACTCTGCCCTCTGGCACTGGGAAGCCATTCCCCCCCATCCTGTCCCTCCATCCCTTGTCCCAAGTCCCTCTCCAGCTCTCCTGGAGCCCCTTTAGGCCCTGCAAGGGTCTCTCAGGTCTCCCTGGAGCCTTCTCTTCTCCAGGTGAACCCCCCCAGCTCTCCCAGCCTGGCTCCAGAGCAGAGGGGCTCCAGCCCTTGGAGCATCCCCGTGGCCTCCTCTGGACTCACTCCAGCAGCTCCATGTCTTTGAATGTGGGGATAACCTCTGAACTCAGGGATGAGGCTTCCCTCTCCCACAGCTCCCCCGAGCAGCTCTGAGCCCATTCCTGTCCACTCCCTCCTTGCTCAGCTCCCATCACCCCCCTGCCCTGTGTTCCCAGCCCTGTGCTCACCTGGCGATCCGGGACAGGATCTCCTTGACACGCAGCACCAGCGGCTCGTGCTGCAGGGGGTTGCTCTCGATGGCACTGTGCAGTTTGGCCATGTAGAAGTCCAGGGTGCTCAGCGTGGGGGTCTCCCCGGTGCCTGGGAGGTGACAGCCTGGTGAGCAGGTCCCCACCCAGCCCTGACCATGCACTGGTGACTGGGGAAGGGACCTCAGCAGCCAGTGCCATCTCCTGCTGCGGGACAGAGCCTGCACTGACACAAATCCTGGAGCACGTGGATTTGGGCCAATTTGGGGCACAGCTGTGAGTGTGGCTCCAGAGGAGGATGGCTCCCAGCCTGCCCTGCCCCAGGACAGGGGAGCCAGCTGGTTGTCACATCCCTGGGCTCCCCAGGGAGTCCTCTGAGCACTGCAGGATCCCAGCCCAGCATCAGATGGGCACTTGCCACCACCCCACTGCCCCACAGTGCCCCTTCGCCTGGGATGGGGAATCCCACAGTGCCACTCGGCCCGAGCAGGGGTCTCCACAGCTGAGGAGGCCCTATGGTGCCCCTCTGCCCAGGCAGGGGTTCCAGCAGCCAGGGCAGGTCCCACATTGCCCCACTGCACCGGCACTGAGCCCTGGCACCGGGGAGCCCCGTGGCTGCCCCCAACTCACCGGGGATGGGCAGGGAGGAGAAGCTGGCGGTCAGGGCCTGCCGCACCGACTGGAGCTGCTGCTGCAGGGCCAGGGTCTGCCGCTCCTCCTGCGCCAGCTCCTGCTCCAGCTTCTCCTTGGCACAGTTCATGCTCTCCGTGTGCTTCTGCAGGATGGCATTCTGCTCCTCGAACTCCGTGTTCATCTTCCGCAGGCGCCGCAGCTCAGCCTCCCGGGCTGCCGGGACAGCGCCGCGTCAGTGGGATGGACCCCAACCCCACCTCAGCCCAATCCCTTCCCCAAGCCACAGCTCTTCCAAGAGGCTCAGTGCCACCAATGCCCAGGCTCCAGGCTGGTCCCTCCATCCAGCCTTTCCAGGAACCTTCCACAGCCCGGATCTGGCAGCCCCTCACCTTTGTTTTGGTCCAAGAACTCCTCAGTGAAGATGGGCACATCGAAAGTGGAGAAGGTGTCGCTGCACTCGCCAGCCTGAAGGATGGGAGGGAGGGCTCAGGCAGGGCTGAGGCCCCCAGAGGGGACCCCAACCCCTTGGGGCTGGGCAAATGGGGGGCACCAGGATGGGAGTGAGGGATGGCCCTGCCCAGGCAGGTGGGGAGGGAGGATGGCTACACTGCCTCCTGCCACTCCAGGAACCTGGGATTCACATCCCTGAGCCTCCCTCTGCCCACCCACCCATGCAGCCAGCCCAGCCCCCTGGACTGAGCCCAGCAGTGCCTTAGTTCCCCCACACAGGCAGACAAACTGGGGCCTTACCTTGTGCCCGTTGAGCAGGGTGTTCACAGCCGCAGAACCTGCGTCCTCTGCAAGGTAAGAAGGAAGGGAGTCACCCCGGCAGCCAGACCCCATCCCCTAAGGCTCTGGCAGTGCCTGGCCAGATCCCAGCAGCCCCTGCTCTCACAACCCACCTTTTTTGATCTTTTTCTCCTGGATCTTCTCCGTGCACATCTTGTAGGCCTCTGACTGCTGGTATTCCCGCAGCTCCTTCATGTACTGCTGCTTCTCCCGCTCCGCCTCGTCCAGGTACCGCTGCGGTCACAGAGGGGCCTCAGCCCGGCCCAGCCCCAGGCTCCCAACCCTCCCAGCCCAGCACTGGGACCAGCTCCAGCCCTGCAGGGAGCCAAGGGGTTTGGGCTGCAGCCTGGGGGTCTCTCCCAGGGGGCCGTACCTGCTTCTCCGAGAGCTGCAGTTTGCTCCACTCCGCTCCCAGCATCTTGGTGATCTCCGGGAAGGGCAGGTCGGGGTGCTGGGTGCGGATCTGCTCGCGCCGCTCGTTCAGGAAGCGCACGTACCCCGTCACGGGGGCTTTGGGGCCGTTGGGGAGGATCTTCTTCCTCTTCTTGCCCTTGGGCCAGCCCCTCTTCTTCACTGGCTGGCACCCGGGGGGAAGGGACAGAGGGGTCAGAGCACACGGTGCCACCGGGACACGGGAGCAGGGCCCAGACCTGCCCGGGCCCCCTGGCCCTCCAGGGAAGGTCTGGGAGATTCCTCAGCCCATTGGCCAGTGGAGGGACAGGGACAGCCCCACACCTCGAACCCTGTGGGCAGGGACATGGGCACCAGGGCTCACCTCCTCCTCGCCGTGTGGCTTCTCACCACCCATCCGTGCCGACTCTCCCTTCTCCTGCTTGATGGCCACCAGAAAGTTCCCATGCTGAGCCTTGCCCGTGGCATGTCTGCAGCCAGAGAGCACCGTCAGGGAGGGCTGGGACACCGCCGGGGCCAACGGCGACACATCCCCTGGCAGCACAGCCTCGTGCCCACCAGATCCTCCCAAATTCCCTCACAGCCCCAAACCTGGCACTGGGCCTGGAGCCCCTGTTCCCATGAGGGAAGGCCATGGTGGAGTGATGGGGCCGGAGCAGAGCCCAGCACTGGCCAAGAAAGGCAGCCCTGGGCACACTAAAGCTGCCCTGAGGTCCAGTGGCAGCCCTGGGACCTGTCAGGGACATTTGGATAGGGCTAGTGCTACTCTTGGGGGCAGGTAACAGCAATGCCATCATGTCAGTGGCAGCCCCTGCCTGTCACCTGGGCCCAGGACACACCTCGGTGGGGAGTCCCAAGGGGCAGAAACCTGATGATCCTCCTCTGCAAGGGAGAAGGAGCTGCAGGGTTTCGGATCCTGGCTCCAGGAGCACCACCTGGAAGCATCACCCACACCCAAGGAGCCCTAGAGGCAGAGGGTGAGGGCAGGGCGTTGGCCTGACCCGCTCTGGCCACAACCGCCCCGGCAGGTTCCTGCTGCCTGGGACACACCCCAACACCCCGAGCAGCTCCAGCCCTGCTCTCCAGATCACTGCTGTGGCTTTAGGGATCTGCACCTGCCTTGGGCAGAGCCTCCCTGTCCCGCCACAGCATCACCCTGGGGCCACCAGCCCCTCCTCCGGCCGGCTCCGTCCCACAGCCCCTGTCCACTCACACCCCAAGGCAGCTCCTGCTCTGCTGGAAATGTCCCCACCATGTTGGAGGAGCCACAAAGTGTCATCAATCAGTGCCTGCTTGGGTTCCATCCAGGTCCCCAGACCTGGGAACCAGCCCAGGGCCAAGCACAAGCCCCAGCAAGGACAGAAGACACAGCGTACCAAACACAAGTGTACCAAAAGACACAGCAATCCTGACCCACTCAGGATCCACCCTGGAATTCCCCTTGTGTTTGCCATATCATGTACCTGGAGCAAACCCAAACTTCCCAGAGATCCCAACCCACTGCTACCCACTTATCACCTGTCCAAGCCACCCTTGCAGTTAATTTAGGGGGGCCCCTTCCATGAGTCCCCAGGACACTGCCCATCACTGCACCAGTCCTCGTGGATACAGTGGGTGCCCAGCACAAGTTCCTCCCACTGGGATCAGAGCTCAGCCAGTGCCTTGCAGCCCACAAAACCCCACAGGAAGGTGTGAGACCACCTCTTCTCCCACCTTCTGGGGGAAAAGAGCCCCCCAAGGCTGTGCAGGGACCTGCCAGCCTTGGGCTTTATGAGGTCCACCAGCAATATTCCCAGTGATGCCCACAGCATCATCCAGCCCAGCCAGGAACACACCAACACCCTCCAGGGCCAGACAGATCCTTGCCCCCCCTTCCTGTGATCTGGATTCCTCTCATGCCTAAGGATGTTTTAAAAAGTAAAGTTATTTCAGGCAAGATTTTTCCTCTGGAATCCACCTCCGAGGCGCTTCCCCATCTGTGCCAGGAGGGCCAAGGCCAGCTCAGGACAGCCCAAATCCCAGGGGAATTCAGCCCACACTGGTCCTGATCTCCCGAGATGCTTAGAGTCACAGAATCCCAGAATATCCTGAGCTGGGAGGGACCCACAGGGATCATCCAGTCCAACCCCTGGCCCTGCACAGACACCCCAACAAACCCACCC